>NW_018224588.1:0-702 GCF_001263595.1 Phalaenopsis equestris | reverse complement strand
TTGAACTCTTTAATAGCCCAATATGCTTTATGCTCTAGTTCAACTATTAAGTGACAAGCTTTCCTAAATATTAGCCTATATGGGGATATTCCTATAGAAGTTCTATATGCAATCCTATAAGCTCACAAAGCATAGTCAAGTTTGACTGACCAATCCATTTTTGTTGGCTTCACAGATTTTTCCATAATTCCTTTAATTTCTTGATCGGATAATTTAGCCAAACCACTTATCTGAGGATGGTAAGCAGTAACAATCCTATGATTTATATGATATTTCTTTAATAACTTCTCCATAATGGCATTTTCTCCACTATTGCATTCCTAAAATGACTTCCCCCGTCAGTTATGATTACTCTCAGCATCCCAATTCTACAAAATATGTTTGTTCTTAAAAACTTTATAACATTTTGAGCACCACGTTGAGGTAAAGCAACAATATCTATCCATTTAGATAAATAGTATACTGCTACAAATATCTATAATTTTTTGAAAGATGGTATAAATGGTCACATGAAATCTAATCCCCAAACATCAAATTTTTCAACTTCTAGCATATAATTGAGGGGCATCTCATTTCTTCTAGAAATATTGTCTACTCTTTGACATCTATCACAAGTTTTGATTTAAGCATTAATCTCTCTAAAAATTGTAGGCCATTAAAATCCAGCTTGTAGAATTTTGTATGATGTTTTATCAACACCAA
>NW_018224587.1:0-7299 GCF_001263595.1 Phalaenopsis equestris | reverse complement strand
TGATTACTTTAGCTGCTACAGTAACTGTGGCCCCCCTTTCCTATTTAATTAATTTCTTTTCATTTCCTTTCCTCATGATTTCTTAATATAATTCATTTCCTTCTCAACTTATTTCTGATTCCTCTCCTTGTCTATTATATATCTTTCCTATCCTACTCTTTACCTATTTTATCTACTAATCCCCTCTTTATATAGGTTGTGTTTTTTGAGATTAGGAAAAGTTTTATGATTGCATATTACTTAGTGCTAAGGTGCCTTAGAGGTGTTCCACATATTGTAAATTTAATTATCCAAGAAGATTTTGAAAGAGAGTGATGATTCAATCTTAAAGATTAGTGAAAGTATTATTTGAAAGGTTCTCAAGAAAAAAAAAAGATTTTTGGTATGCGTTAAACAAAATTATCTTGATGAGAAAAGAGAATCAAGATAACTGAGGCAAGATGTGCCTACTAGATGGAACTCGGCCTTTATTCTGATTGATAATGTTATCTATTGCAGCCGTGTTTTTATGTATTTAGAGTTGAGTGACTCAAATTATAAGAAATGTCTGGCTAATTATGAGTAGGAAAAATGATAAATATACGCAACTTCTTATCATTTTTTTATGAGATTAGTTGTGTTTTTTTCTGGCACAAAATATCTGACTACAAATCTCTATTTTCCTAGAATATTTACTGCTCATGCAACACTAAAGAAAAAAAGCTCAAGTGCTAGTGTGATACCGGAGATAACCTAAACCACGACTCTAACGACACAATTTTAATGCTGATTTTGAAGGAAGTACAACGTGAAATCTAAGACGAAAAACAATACAAGCATGTGATGATAATATATGAAGTAATTATGCAATAAATAATAAAAAAAGTACTGAGTGCAAGAACTGCCCTGAACAGCGCTAGGTGGTGTCAGCGGTTGGTACGGTAGCCTGCTGGAACGTGCGCCGGGTGCGGAGGCTGTTGAGAAGGCCCAAAGTAGTTGTGGTGGATTGGAAAGGCGCGGGAACGGTAGGCAGCTACAAGAGGAAGGCTAGGTGGAACCTGGAGGTGCGGCAACTGACTTGAAAAGGCGCAGACAAAACCGACGTGTAGAAAGGGGCAGGGAAGGAATGGAGGGTCTTGCGGGATGTTGGAGGAATAGAAGTGGTGGGCGGCGATGGTAGAGAAAGGTAATCACCACATTAGGCAAGGTACAACTAAAGCACCTCTTGCAGTCGAATACAGCCCCTCAGGAATGTAGCGCCATCGTGGCAAACATAAAACCAAAATTCACATAGAAAAATTGATTAGACCTGAGAAAGAACAAGTATAAATAGGCAGGAGGGAAGATAACCTTGAAAGGAAGGAGCCGAAGAAATGGAAAGGGTTTGAAGGGCGAGCAATAGCTAAGAGGCACGGGATTAGGGCATGAGGAAGAAAGGATCGCAGAAGCAGAGTGGAGCGGAATCGCGAGAAAAAAAGAACTAAAGGACCAGTCCAGTCCAACGAGGGTGGCTAGATCGTCTTGCTGCCAGTTGCGCTGGTTTGACGCACAGAAGCAGGGAGCGCGATCGAACGTCTCGCATCAATCTTCTAACGATGAAGGAGCTTTGGCATCATCTGTCGAAGCATGTGAGTCCTCGTAGTACGGGGTGAGATCCGCAACATTGAATGTTGCCAAAAAATTTTAACCTCCGGGCAGGTCAATTTTTTACGTGGTCATTCAATTTTTTTAGAATGTGGAATGGCTCATTGCCTTTGGGCTTAAGTTTGTTGTAAGCTTCCACAGAAAATTGTTCTTTCTTTAATTGAACATATGAAGTCACCTTCTTAAAAAGTTATCTTATATATGGACTTGTTTGCTTGTGCCCTATATTTGTGTTTTTGTTTTGAAATCGCAGTCCAACTTTCTGGTGGAATTGTTGAATCTGGTGAATCCATTTTATACCATCCTTGCTGATATCTGCTTGGGGTAGAAGTGGAGCCAACTCAAGGGGCGTGATTGGATTGCGTTCGTACACAATTTCGAATTATGTGCCCCCTGTAGTCTGACTTGTTGTTCTATTATAAGCAAATTCAGCTTATAGGCGAGAATAAGATCCCATTGTTTGATGTTTTTTTTTTCCAAATAAAGCATCGATGAAGATTCACAAGGTTTTTATTAACGACTTCGATTTGTCCATCCAATTGAGGTTTTGCTGCTGAACTAAATTGGAGTTTAGTGTCTAATTTAAGTGTCTAATTTGCTATAGAGTTCTATCAGAAGTAGTTCAAGAATTTAACGTCCCGGTCGAAAATAATGCCTTGGGTATGTCGTGAAACTGAATGTCCTTGCGAAAGTACAGATCGGCAATATAAGAAGCGTCCAACGTCCAGTGTCAGGCTACAACATGCTTCATCTTAGAGAAACGACCAACTATGATCATGACCGAGTCCTTAATCCTTTTTGTGCATGGTAGTCCTAAGACAAAGTCCATGCTAACATCGACCAAATGTGCTTCAATGATTGGTATAGATTTGTATAATCTTGTATTTTATTCGTATGTTTTGACAATATGACATATCTTGCATTGCCGGAAATGTCGTTACACGTCTCTTATTAGGCGAGGCAAAAAAAAATTGTTCTCTTACTAGTGTGAGAATTTATCACAGCCAAAGTGGCTTGTCAATCTACTACTGTGGTTCTCATGGATTATAGCTTTGCGTAGTGAGCATCGTGGAATGCACAGTTTGTTGTGGCGGAACAAGTAGTCGTATGCTTTGTAGAACAACCCGTGAGGTTTTGTCCTGACATTGTTCCAAGATTTACTGAAAGTCTTCATCGGTCTCATATAAGTTTTTTATAACTTCAAAACCTACCACGTGCGTCTGTAAGGAAATGATCAGAAGGTGACGACGATTCAGAGCGTCCGCGACGCAGTTTTGGTTTTCGGTTTTCTGCTTGAGTACGAACTAGAAGAACGCTAAAAATTCTACTCGGGTAGCGTGACGCCCTTTGATTTTATATTAAATGTTTAAAAATTTTAGAGCTTCATGGTCCATGAAGAGGGTGGGTGAACACTGTAGTGAGTAGATAATGGTTCCAGTGTTCTAGAGCTCTAACAATGACATAAAATTCATTATCGTAGGTGGAATTATTTCGTGGACCTCATTTAATTTTTTGCTAAAATAGGCTATGGAGTGATCGCCTTGATTTAGCACAACGTCGATGCCTACGACGGAAGAGTCACACTCAACCTCAAAAGGTTAGTTGAAATCAAGGCAAGAATTGGGGCTTAAGTGACATTATCCATCAAAATATCAAAGTTGGTCCGGGCGACGGTCGTCCATGTGAATTCTTTTTATTTCAATAACTGTGAGTGGGGTGATGATAGAGTTGAAATTGAGAACAAATCTTTGGTAGGAATCTAACCCCAAAAATTGTCAAAGCTCAAAAAAAGATTGTGGCATGGTTTAGCTTGCGATTGCCTCAATTTTTGTTGAGTCCATTTGTATCTCTGTGCTATACACAATTTAGCCAAAAAAAACAAACCTGGTTTGTGAGGAAGTGACACTTCTTGGGATGGGTATAAAGTTGTTCGGATCGTAAGACCTCGAATACCACCTGTAGGTGTTGTAAATGGTCTTCTTCAGATTTAATATAAACCAAGATATCATCGAAGAAAACCACCACGAATTTCCCAATAATAGCTCTAAAGACTTGGTTCATTAAGCGCATGAAGGTATTGGGTGCATTGGGCAGGCTGAAAGGTAAGGTCGTCCATTCATAAAGGTCATCTCGTGTCTTGAGGCGGTCTTCCACTCATATCTTGATCGCATTCTGATCTGATGATAACCATTTTGTAGGTTGATAATTGAGAAGAGAGTGGCGTCATGCAACTGATTTAAAAGATCATTGAGTCGCGGTATGGGAAAGCGATATTTGATTGTAATTTTGTTTATGGCACAACTATCAATGCAAATCCACCAGAAGCCATCTTTCTTGGGTACTTTGAGGGTGGGGATGGCACACGAGCTGGTGCTCTCGCGTACTAATCATCTCTAGACAAAATCGTGCACTTGATGTTGGAGTTCCTAATAGTCTATGGGTCGTAATCGATAGGTGGTTCTATTTGGTAAAACCAACCCAGGTATGAGGTCAGTGGCATGTTGGATGTCCAGTAGTAGGGGTAATCCGTCTGGGAGATCGACGGTCAAGATGCCTTGGAAATTGTTCAGGAGTTTAAATTGTGTGGGTATCCCACGATCCGTATGGGTACCTTCTGGGAGGACCTAAGCTAGTGTTATCGAAGCATCACAAGCTGATTGTAGGTAGGGCAATCCGTCTTGGAAATCGACGTTCAAGACGTCTAGGAAGGTGTCTAAGTGAACGCCAGCGCGGGAGGGGTGTTGGGGGCTGCTAGTATAGTAGCCCCAAGGATCGTGCGTCGGGAGGGGTTGCGGAGGTTGTTGGGAAGGCTCGGAGGTGTTGCAGCGGACAAGGAAGGTATAGGAACGGAAGGCATCAACTAGAGAAAGGATGGGTAGAAATTTGACTCAGAGAGGCACAGAGAGAACCGACAGCGTCTAAAGGGAGGTTGGGAAGAAATAGAGGACGCTAAGGGTTGTTGGAGGAGGTGTGGGTATGGTGGGTAGCGATGGTAGAGCGAGGTAATCACCACCTCATGCGAGGTACACCTGAAACACCTCTCGCTATCGGATACAGCCCCTCGAGAAGGAAACACTGACGTGGCAAACCTGAAACCAAAAATCGCACAAAAAAGTTGATTAGACCTGAAAAAGAACATGTATAAATGGAAAGGAAAGAGGAGAAGAAATGAAAAGGGTTTGAAGGAGCGAGCAAAAGATAGGAGGAAGGCATGCGGAAACGACTAGGAGGCACAGGATTAGGGCACGAGAAAGAAAGGATCGTGGAAGCAGAGCGGAGCGGGATCACCAGAAAAAAAAAAATAATGGACCACTCCGGTCAAACAAGGGCGGCTGGGCTGGCTTGCTCCCAATTGAGTCGATTTGACGCACTGAAACAGGTAGCGAGAGTGAGCGTCCCACAACATTGTGAGTATATCAAAAAGATGGCAACAAAAAGCTTTCAAAGTTTGAGAAATATTGGTCTGATTCAATTATGGAATTGGCAATAGTTGTTATTCTTGATCAAAGATATAAGTTTAACTTAATTGAGTGGTGCTATAAGTAGCTTTATGCGGGCAATTACATAAGAGAAGTTGCAAATGTGTGGGAGAAAATATTAACATTATTCAAAAATTATTCAAAGTCAAACTTTCAAGGTTCATCATCACAAATATCAAAAAGGGATCGAATAACACAGAGTGAAAACTCAAGGGCATTAACTATAACAATATCAAATCTCAATTTTTGCAGGTGAGCATTAATTTTTTTTTTTTTAATTTCACTTAGATTTCAAATGCTTCATTATATTAATTTTCACCTCATTTCATTGATATTTGTTAAGAATTTGACTCTTTTGATGAACAAGATAACATTACAGGAAAATGAGCTTGAGCTTTATTTAGATGAGCCCGGAATTGATAGAAAAGTGGAGTTAGATATCTTACAGTAATGAAGAAGCAATGAATATAGGTTTCCACAGTTGCCTGCAATGGCTCGTGATATGCAAACCAATTTCAACTGTTGCTTAAAAAAATGAATTTAATAATAGTAAGAATACTTGATCAATATTGAAGTGTGTTAAAGCATGATATTGTTGAGGCATCAGCGTGTACTAAAGATTGGTTATATGGGGAAGAATGTATGAAGCATATATTTGGGTTGCGTAATATTATTTATTTCTTAACTAATTAGTATATTTTGTAATAATTTATTTTGTATATTTAATGGATTTTGAGTTTGAGTAGGTTACGGGAAATGTTATGACGAGCATCAGAAAAAAAAATGAGAGGAATGAGGATATCATTTCAATTAACATAGCAAATTAATTATATTTTTTGAACTTAGTGGATTAACGGGATGTTGGTTTTCCTTTTTAGTGGATTTATTTTGTATTTAGTATTTCATAAATAAATAATGCATTCAATTAGTGGGGTTGCTGCTATTCTTCTTCATAGTTTTTATTTTAGAAGCATTAGTAGATACCGGAGTTAACCTAAACAATAATTACCAAATAAATATTATACTGGAAAAACAAAAAAAAATCTGAAAAAGCAACAGACGCAATACAAACACTCAAACCAGAATGGATCTCGGGGTGGTGGAAGTGATTGGTGAGGGATTTGTCCTCCGGAGCGGTAGCAATGGGTGGGGGAAGGACTGCAGGGGGTTGCAGCAGCAAAGGTGTGTGAGTAATCTCAAAGGGGGGAGGTACAAGGCTGCAAAAACAGCAAGTGCAGTTGTTGTACTAGGGCGGGTTAGCAAGAAAGTGGGCATTGGACAGCATAGAAGTGTTTGGGAGAGGCTATTATAGCTGCAACTGCGCTGAAGAAGGGAAGCTGTGGCACTGACAACAAGCTAGAATGAGAGAAACTAGTGGCTTGATGTTGGAACAGCAAGTGAACAACAAAAAGACAATGTTCCGATGGCGGCAGTGAGGGGGAATGCCAGCGGCAATGGCAAGGGATGCAATGAACTACAGGACAGCAAGAGGATGGTTGTCCAAGGCGGCGGCAGGGAGGACAAGTGGCTGAAACTGGAAAAACTGTAATAAGAATAGAAATGGCATGAGGGACGTGGGGAGCATATCGAAGGGGATACGGAAGAAAATCACCACCTAGGGAGAAAAATACAGCCAGAGCACCACCCAAACCCTTGGATATAGCCCTCGAAGGGAGAAAAAGGGCGTCGACGACTATCCTGAACAAACACAAAAAAATGACCCTTAAACATCAAGAATACAAATATATAATAAGAGGATAACTATGAGTGAGCAAACTCTTCATAAGAAGGAAAACCTAAACTGGTCTGGTTTAGGCAAGATGCAGGAGTCGTTTAGTTGCGAACGTTTCTGCGTGCAGGATGAATTCCCTCATACGCTCCTTGTCGCCTGTGTCTGTCTACTAGGATTGAGGGAACTACAACCTCATCCATCGAAACTTCTAACTTCTCAAGATATGATGTCAGGTCACCCACATTTAATGTGGCATAATTACTGTAATTTCCGGATAAGTCACTCCCGCAAGTATGGTCATTCTAAAGCACATCCTGTCGTAAGAAGTATCCATCCTCTTTTGGCATAATATGAACTACAACTGCATATAGCTTCAGACTCTGACAAAGTAACTCCTGAGCTCTTTAAGTTTGTAACTTTCTTCACCCATTTTTCATATATCTGATAAACAAATTTGTCAAGTGC
>NW_018224586.1:701-1043 GCF_001263595.1 Phalaenopsis equestris | reverse complement strand
CCCGCTCTCCCTCTGCGCTCGACAGCTCCTCTCTCCCGCTCACCCTCCTCCTCGCGCCTGCTTCTTCGCTCGCAGTCCCGCTCTTGAGAGATCCCACTCGCACTCGACAGCTCTTCTCTCCCGTTCACCCTCGTCGGCTTCCTGCCCGCTCGCTCTTTCTTGTCTCGATCGAAGCCTCGCTCGACTCCTCACGCTCGACCCCGCACGCCTCTTCCTCTACATATCGAAGCCCCGCTAGCCTCTGTCCCTTTTCTTCGCGACCAGACCGTGCTCGACTCGCTCGATCAACAGACCGAACGACTCCATATCTCGCTGGACTCTCTTTCTCTCGACCAGGATCAC
>NW_018224586.1:0-510 GCF_001263595.1 Phalaenopsis equestris | reverse complement strand
ATGTGTGCTTTTACACTACGTGTTAGGAAGATTTGCATAAACATCCACTCAATCCATGTGCTTTTACATGTCTATTGCCTCAAACTTTCACATGAGTATGCATAGCACTCAAATATTTTATGTTGCAACAAGATAATGCATTTACCTATTTTTTTTACAATACACATAAACTTCAGTTTTTGTAGGCCTACTTGTTGAATTGAAAGTTTTAGAATGACATGGATGTTGTTTTGAGCCTTATAAACTTGCGGTTTTGGAAGAATAAAATGCTGCTTTGGCCATAGATGCTTACTAATTCTAGAGAATTATAAGCACTATTTTGATTATACGTTATTATTGATTTTAAATGCTTAGCTGTTGGTTTTACGTTTCAAGCACCTAAATGCAAATATTGTGAGGTTCCAATGATTATTTACTTGCTGATTTTAAATGCTCTGTTGTGGGTTTTATATTTCAAGCACTTCAATGCAAACACTGTGAGGTTCCAATGACCATTTACTTATCGATCTT
>NW_018224585.1:9102-9566 GCF_001263595.1 Phalaenopsis equestris | reverse complement strand
CTCTATCCTATGACTACAAGTTGGAGCTCCAAGAGATGGGACTTATACTTGCTGAAATAGCAAGGATGACTTGGGAAAGAAAGAGAAAGTGGAGGTTCAGATACAAAGCTGGAAACGCTCCAAACAAAAGGACTTACACCCCGTCTGGGTCGAAAAGCCTTCTAACACGTTAGGCGCACTAGACAACCACCTATATGAAGGTTTGATGGGCCAGTCAGGCTGGAAAAGTACGGGGACTCCTTCTCGGGACATGCAAATATGAATGCAGTTAGCTAGAATGATCCTAAGTATTGTGGAGGCCCTATTAATATATGCAAGAAAATAAATGTTACAATTTTTAAATCCTGAATATTTTAATCCTAAATTTTATTTATCTTGAATATTTTATTTAGGATTTTGTAGAAAATTAAAATTTTAGGGTCCTTAATAAGCCTATGTTGTATCGTGAAATCCCAGATAAAACA
>NW_018224585.1:8155-8864 GCF_001263595.1 Phalaenopsis equestris | reverse complement strand
CGTGCACATACCGTATCATGAGTCATGCCTTAAAAGTGGGGGGGAGCTAATAGCACCTGCAAGCAAAACGGTCAGAAATCATTACTTGCTCCCCACATAGCAGTACTTGTGTGTGTATATGAAAATAGGCATGGATCCCTGCAGAAGAACGCCTTAAGACACTACCATAAATATGCAACATGCAGTCACATCAGAAGCATAATGCAAAAGAAAGATATCTGGCTAGGGCAACCAATCCAGCAAAGAACAATAGCCATACATCAAAAAGACTACCTAGCACCCTAAATCTTAGCCTAGCACACCATCTAACGAATGGTGCATCAACCTAGTATCTAAGTGTGAGGTAAGTCTAGGTATGGTATCACTTTACTTGCCCCATCCTAAAGATCCGAAGGATCTAAAGGGTGTCACGAAGAATGGTGACACGAGTTAAATCTATTAGATCTTTAGCATAGTCATACTCGTGTCAATCCTGATGACTTAACTCGCATTGCTCACTGGGATCAACCTAACAAAAAATGCTCGTTAAGGCATCGCGACCAACACAGGGTCACTCTCCTAACAAAACTGGCTTGCTATCCATGCAAATATGCAAATGCAAATGCTAATGCAGGAAAATCAGAACATATAAGTAGTGACAAAAAGTATGTCATGAAGGCAGTGACTCGTAGGAATGGGCATGTCGTAGTGGCAGGGGCCCAAAAAGAGG
>NW_018224585.1:5053-8065 GCF_001263595.1 Phalaenopsis equestris | reverse complement strand
CCCAAAGGGAGGCATGTCGTAGCGGCAGGGGCCCGAAAGGAGGGTATACCGGTAAGGCAGTGACCCAGAGGTAGGCATACCGTAGGGGCAGGGGCCCAAAAAGAGGGTATATCAGTAAGGCAGTGACCCGAATAAATACAACTCAAGTAGATGATATCGATCATGCAAACAAACATGTACATGCACATACACAACATACAAAGGAGCAAGTGGTAGGTTGATAGGGATGGAGCATCTGATCAAACCAAAGTATTGTACCAACCGGACCGGGGTAGAAAGTGTGATATATGAAGAACAATATGTAATAATGCAAGACACACATATGCAAATAATGAGGTGCAAATGACCACATATGATAGCGAGCCACGCTCGTACTAACGACCTCACCTAGGAAACCTAAGGTTTAGACCATTGGATATGCGGCACCGCCGCCTCTTGTTTTGGTGAGGGAATATGGGGAGTTTTCTCCCAAGATCTCCGAAGGGAAATCTCTCCACGACATCGTGAAATGTGCTAGCTACAAAGCTATTACCATTTTGCAAACTCCTCCAGACTTTGCAAAGCGAGCCAACTTCGAAGCTTCTCTCGCTTTGCCATGTCTGACCCCCTAGCTTCTCCAAGTAAAGCTGGGAATAAAGCTGGGGAAACCCAAAGCAAGCAAGGGAAGTGAGGGACTCCAACCCATCGGGACTTGTGCTAAGGCTCACAACAAATGGGAGACACTCGGCACTACGGAGGTCGTTTGGTTACGCACAGGAAGTCCTAACCTAAAGGCTAGCTCTAGAAAATCGATGATCCATCACGCAGGCACGTCATCACACCGACCCATGCCGGCGCACGCACCCCGTGTGGGCGATCGAACCCACACGCCTAGACACCTCTAAACCAAGGGCTAGTTAGGAGTTTAGGGGATCTCATCACCGCGAAGGTTGCAGCCACATTCTCTTTACTTTCTCCAAGTCGTCGACGTCCAGTCCCTGCTCCAGTGTATCCTACAACGAATCATGTAACAAGGAGCATAAGAGATAGGAAGCAGTGAGGTATGTGAAGTACCAAAGATAAATGATTTAGCATATAAAACACATGACAGAGGCCATAGAGGCATAACTCAAGCTAGTGGTTCAGAGGACGCAAAGACATAACCACGAAAATAGGTTCACAGGCCATAAAATGCATAACCTAGGAATGAGTTCAGAGGCCATAGAGGCATAACTCAAGCTAGTGGTTCAGAGGACGCAAAGACATAACCACGAAAATAGGTTCACAGGCCATAAAATGCATAACCTAGGAATGAGTTCAGAGGCCATAGAGGCATAACTCAAGCTAGTGGTTCAGAGGACGCAAAGACATAACCACGAAAATAGGTTCACAGGCCATAAAATGCATAACCTAGGAATGAGTTCAGAGGCCATAGAGGCATAACTCAAGCTAGTGGTTCAGAGGACGCAAAGACATAACCACGAAAATAGGTTCACAGGCCATAAAATGCATAACCTAGGAATGAGTTCAGAGGCCATAGAGGCATAACTCAAGCTAGTGGTTCAGAGGACGCAAAGACATAACCACGAAAATAGGTTCACAGGCCATAAAATGCATAACCTAGGAATGAGTTCAGAGGCCATAGAGGCATAACTCAAGCTAGTGGTTCAGAGGACGCAAAGACATAACCACGAAAATAGGTTCACAGGCCATAAAATGCATAACCTAGGAATGAGTTCAGAGGCCATAGAGGCATAACTCAAGCTAGTGGTTCAGAGGACGCAAAGACATAACCACGAAAATAGGTTCACAGGCCATAAAATGCATAACCTAGGAATGAGTTCAGAGGCCATAGAGGCATAACTCAAGCTAGTGGTTCAGAGGACGCAAAGACATAACCACGAAAATAGGTTCACAGGCCATAAAATGCATAACCTAGGAATGAGTTCAGAGGCCATAGAGGCATAACTCAAGCTAGTGGTTCAGAGGACGCAAAGACATAACCACGAAAATAGGTTCACAGGCCATAAAATGCATAACCTAGGAATGAGTTCAGAGGCCATAGAGGCATAACTCAAGCTAGTGGTTCAGAGGACGCAAAGACATAACCACGAAAATAGGTTCACAGGCCATAAAATGCATAACCTAGGAATGAGTTCAGAGGCCATAGAGGCATAACTCAAGCTAGTGGTTCAGAGGACGCAAAGACATAACCACGAAAATAGGTTCACAGGCCATAAAATGCATAACCTAGGAATGAGTTCAGAGGCCATAGAGGCATAACTCAAGCTAGTGGTTCAGAGGACGCAAAGACATAACCACGAAAATAGGTTCACAGGCCATAAAATGCATAACCTAGGAATGAGTTCAGAGGCCATAGAGGCATAACTCAAGCTAGTGGTTCAGAGGACGCAAAGACATAACCACGAAAATAGGTTCACAGGCCATAAAATGCATAACCTAGGAATGAGTTCAGAGGCCATAGAGGCATAACTCAAGCTAGTGGTTCAGAGGACGCAAAGACATAACCACGAAAATAGGTTCACAGGCCATAAAATGCATAACCTAGGAATGAGTTCAGAGGCCATAGAGGCATAACTCAAGCTAGTGGTTCAGAGGACGCAAAGACATAACCACGAAAATAGGTTCACAGGCCATAAAATGCATAACCTAGGAATGAGTTCAGAGGCCATAGAGGCATAACTCAAGCTAGTGGTTCAGAGGACGCAAAGACATAACCACGAAAATAGGTTCACAGGCCATAAAATGCATAACCTAGGAATGAGTTCAGAGGCCATAGAGGCATAACTCAAGCTAGTGGTTCAGAGGACGCAAAGACATAACCACGAAAATAGGTTCACAGGCCATAAAATGCATAACCTAGGAATGAGTTCAGAGGCCATAGAGGCATAACTCAAGCTAGTGGTTCAGAGGACGCAAAGACATAACCACGAAAATAGGTTCACAGGCCATAAAATGCATAACCTAGGAATGAGTTCAGAGACCATAGAGGGATAAATCAAGCTCGGGGTT
>NW_018224585.1:1595-5043 GCF_001263595.1 Phalaenopsis equestris | reverse complement strand
TAAAAAAAAAGGCATAACCACAAAAATAGGTTCAGAGGTCACAGTTCAGAGGCCACAGAGGCATAACTCAAGAGGTTGGTTTAGAGGCCGTAGAGGCATAACCACAGAAATAGGTTCAGAGGTCAAAAAGACAATCTAGAAAATAGGTTCAGAGGCCATAAAGGCATAACCTAAGAGGGTGGTTCAGAGATCGTAGAGCCATAACCACAAAAATAGGTTCAGAGATGGAAAAGGTATGGTCAAGGGTGTGACTAGCCAGTTGAAACCGGTCAACCACAAAAATAGGTTCAGAGGCCGTAGAGGCATGACCCAGAGAAATTGGTTCATAGGCCATAAAGACATAATCAAGAAAATAAGTTCAGAGGCCATAAAGGCATAACCTATAAAATAGGTTCAGAGACCGTAAAGGCATAACCTAAGAGGTTGGTTCAGAAGTCGTAGAGGCATAACCACGAATGTTCAGATCCGAAAATGCATGACCCAAAGTAGTGGTTCAGGGGCCGTAAAGGCATAACCACAAAAATGGGTTCAGAGGCCGTAAAGGCATAACCCAAGAGGGTGGTTCAGAGACCGTAGAGACATAACCACGAAAGTAGGTTCAGAGGCCGTAAAAGCATAATCTAGAAAATAGGTTCAGAGGCAAGGGATAACATAACCTAAGAGGGTGGTTCAGAGGCCGTAGAGGCATAACCACGAAGGTAGGTTCAGAAGCCGTAGAAGCATAACCTAGAAAATAGGTTCAAAGACCGAAAAAGCATGACCTAGGAATAAGTTCAGAGGTCGCAGAAGCATGACCCAATGGATCACAGCCATGGCAGATAAACTGGACATGGTATGGCGAGGGAAAATTTCTCTGACCATATTCGAAACGACACATCAATTTATCTGACCATATTCGAAACGACACATCAATTTATCTGACCATATTCGAAACGACACATCAATTTATCTGACCACATTCGAAACAACAGAATCGATGGAAACCTTGTATCTGACCTCATTCAAAACAGTAGGTGAGAAGACTCAATCATCTCGTGTGACCAAGTTTCCTGTTATGTTTCCCCTGAAAGAGACTTCGATTGCGAGTCTAACTGATCTTCTTGAGAAGAAACACCCAACACATTAATCAGGCGGCTATAAAGCACAACATATTCTGATCAGAGGTGGCGATCGAACCAGTGACTATATAGTATGGTCGACCGAGAAGGATGGTTCAAAGGCCTTAAAGGCATAACCAAATACAGTGGTTCAGGAGCCGTAGAGGCATGACCACGAAAATAGGTTCAGAGGTCGTAAATGCATAACCTAGGAATGAGTTCAGAGACCATATAGGCATAACCCAAACTAGTGGTTCAGAGGTCATAGATGCATGACCACGAAAATAGGTTCAGAGGCCATAGAGGCATAACCTAAGGGTGGGTTCAGAGGCCGTAGAGACATAATCAAGGAATGTCTGAAGACCGGATATAATACTCTCGTAAATGAACCGGCCCAAAAGGGCATGTGGTTCGAGAAGCATCGAAGTATAAGGCTATACGAAGCTAAATGTGTCAAAAGACAAGATATCCTTATAACAGAGGTGACCCTAAGGTCACATGACTCGAGGAACATGGCTAGAAAGCCAAAAGTGTCCGAAGATGGAATGTTCTCATAACAGAGCCGACTCTAAGGTCATATGGCTCGAGAAACGTGGCTGTAAAACCGAAAGGTGTTCGAAGACAAGACACACTCATACTGAACCAACTACAACGTAGTCGAGCTCGAGTGACATCGAACATATGAACTATGTAAAGCCGAAGACACTCTTATTAAGGAATCGGCCGAAGCGGGCATATGGTTCGAGAGGTTGCAAAGCCAAATGACTACAAAACCCGATGTGCCTCAAAACGAGGTCTTATCATCAAGGGTCTGCCAAGTGAAGGCAATAGTTCCATTGATCGGAACATTAAATGATCACGGAGGTATATACCCCGATCGAAATAGTCTGGGAGGTATGTATCCTAACCAAGTATCAAATAAGCCAAGAAGTATGTATCCTGGCCGAGCATATGAAATAACGCAAGAGGTATGTATCCTGGCAAAATATCAAATGAATAGTCATACGACATAACATTCTGAGGTATCACGCTCAAAGTATAGCCGGACATCCAAGTAATTTGATTGAACATGGATCAGTGGTAAAACCGATACAACATGCCATTCGACTTGGCGGACAAAACCAACCAAAGTAGTCATTAAATATCAAAAAGGTGTAACCACAAGAGTGCTTCTACATCAGCACTAGCGAAGCAACTTTCACTGAGGATCCATGGATCAGACGTGAGACTAATACAACATGGTAGTTGCATGGCAGACATAACCAACCAGATCAATCGAGAATATCAACAGGGTTACATAACCTAGTACGGTCTAAACCCCAAGGGCGCTCAAAGTGAGCTAGCAAGGCAAATCTCGTTGGGCGACTCTCCCATTTAACAAAGTAGTTCTGTTGGGGAGACATCAAATATCCCGATGGGGATATGGACCAGCTGAGCTACTGATACAACATTTCAATCGGTGGGGTAGACCAAACCAACCAAATCAACTGAAAATCATCGAGGTGGACTTACAAGTCCAAATGTAGGGTGCTTTAAGCAAGCATTAGTGAAGTAAGTATCGCTAAAAGGTCGTCAGAACTAGCAAAATAACTATAGCAGGGGAGAGCTCAACTAATATTTCCAACAAGAACTTACTAAGGCAATTCTCGTAGGGAAAAATATCAGGGCAAACGTCAGGCATCAAAAGTGGCTTCGATGAAGGACATGGATCGGACATATAACAGACAAATTTCAGAACCAATACAACATGTCGCTCTGACAAGACAATGAAAATTGACCGTTTCAGGATTATCAAAGAGGGTGGATGAATAGACCATACCAATCGTATATATGATACTGCTACCAAAGATTTGGTAGAATGAATTCCGCTAGAGAATTGCTGCAGTATCTAAGAATAGTTGGCACAAGGGTATGTTGCCCTCAGGCTAACTCAAAAACATCCCTCAAAATGGAAAACACCACCCTCATTTGAAGTGAGTGGGAATTGGACCCACACGGGGTGCTCAAAAGAATAGAGGTGGCGAGGAATGGAGCATAGCTTCCCGCACAAAAAGGTATCAATCGAACTTAACCTAGGACAATCGAGACACCTGAGAAGGGTTGGACAAAATGGAGTGTACCAATCAAATGGTGTTTAGCCATAAGACAAAAACCAAAACATATCCCATAAGAGGGAATACACCACACTTATCTGAAGTGAGCAAGAGCATATTCGTATAATGGTGCTGGGTTCAGACCCTATGTAGAAAAGGTAATCAAAACAAAATGCTAAGAAAGGGCATGGTTTTCCTGCATAAGGCAAATATCAATCGAAATTGACTTCCATCAATCGATATATTGCAAAAGGTTAG
>NW_018224585.1:0-1303 GCF_001263595.1 Phalaenopsis equestris | reverse complement strand
GAAGCGAGGAACTGTAGAAAAAAAGATAAGAGAAGTACTTAGCTTCTCTTACACTGATTACTGGTTGCGCCAGGTATAAGCCGCCCGTAGGACTTCCACTTTTCTTGTATGGCAATTCAGAAATAAGTTTTAAGAGATGTTCAAGACCTCTCTTACGTGCAATAACACACACAAAAGGGTGGGTGTACGATATGTCGTACCACATGCCCACTAAGAAGACTAATCAACCTCCAAAGGAAGGACTGTCGGACCCAGAGGGTCAAAGCATAAAGCGTAGAGAAAGGTGGGTGCATGATATGTTGTATAACATGCCCACAGAGCTACTGAGAGTCTTTCATGTCATTCATAAATATATTTTTTTATTGACATATATATTTTTTATCTCTCGCTTAAGCCGTTATCAAAAATGACTGGTGTGACATACCAAAATTGAATTATCAAAGAGAGTGGACGATTAAAACATACCAACCCTATATATGGTACTGCTACCAGAGATTTGGTAAAATGAATTCCATTGGGGAAATACCACAATATCCAAGAATGATTGGTCAAAAAAAATTTTTCCAACCACAAGGGTATGTAGCTCTCAGGCTAACCCAAAAAATAACTCTAAAAGGGGAAGGGAAAACACCACACTCATCTGAAGTGAGTGGGAAACTCTATTTCGGATCCACATGGGGTGCTCAACCGAATAGAGGTGGCGAGGAATGGAGCATAGTTTTCTCGCATAAAAGAGGTATTAGTCGAACTTGACATCGGTCAGTCGAGACACGTATGAAGCCTCGATCGGTTGAGACACGTAAGAAGGGTTGGTGTCTAGCCATAAGGCACAAACTAAAACATATTCCATAAGAGGGAATACATCACACTCATCTAAAGTGAGCAAAACAAGCATATCCGTAGAAAGGTGCTCAGTTCGGACCCTATGCAGAATGGGTAACCGAATAAGAATGTTAGGAAAGGGCATGAATTTCCTGTAATAAGGCAAATATAAATCAAAATTGACTTCCTTCAATTGGAGATATTGCAAAAGATTAGCTACGCATCATTTGCTAACCATGGAATGCTTAGTTATAAAGCTAAGCTTTGATCTTCTAAAAGGAGGTCTTCCAATCTCATTTATGATGAGTGGAACATAAGTATCTACCACGCTCATTTATGATGGGTAGGACACGATCCTTCGAACACGCTCGAAGCGAGGGACCAAAAATAGAGGATAAGAGAAGTACTTGGCTTCTCTTACATTGATTACTGGTTGCGTCAGGTAGAAGCCGCCCATAGGACTTCCACTTTGCCTGTTTGA
>NW_018224584.1:0-739 GCF_001263595.1 Phalaenopsis equestris | reverse complement strand
AGAATTAAATAGGGTTTATATTAAACTAGGTTCGGGCATGCTTCCTATAAGGTCAAGCCACTATAGTTAATTACATCTTAAATGACCAAAGTCACCTAAGAAGACTCTAAAACTCAAGAAATATTATCTTCAAGGAGTTTCAAAGGGTAGGACTTTTCAATGAGATCGAACAAAGAGGTGTGAAAGAGGATTGGTTCAAATTTGGAACATTTTGTTGTAGAGTCCAAAGGAGGAAGAACTATGGGATGTCATGAATACAGAGGAGAACCTCGGTGACTTCCCAAGCTATCCTAATGTTTGGCTTATTTCTGGGGAGAAATATTTAGGTGTTTCATCAGGTCAATTTTATTAGTTAGGGCTTATATTCTTGTGAAACTATCACACAAATAACCTAGAAGATGTGAGGATTTAGGTCGTGACAAACGATGACCTCGGAATCCTAAGACGAGTTAGGACTTATATTGTATAGCATGACTATACGAAGGCCTAAAGATAAGATGAGGATTTACGTTGCATAAGCAAGCAACCTTGAAGTCTTATGGCTTTATTGTTTAAGTTTAAAGAAGGAAGATTGGTTTAGTTGGGGAAGACAGGTTTTGTTGTTGAAGATGGCCGTGCTACCCACCATGCTAGCTCCAAGCTCCTTGCCGCGACGGGTTTGAGTTTTCTAGTGTGTCAAGTTATGATGTCAAATTAGGTGGCGCTATGATTGAAGTTATTTAAATTTTATGGGGGCATG
>NW_018224583.1:0-704 GCF_001263595.1 Phalaenopsis equestris | reverse complement strand
ACAAAGTGTAAAAATAAGTGCAGGGTGTGCCAAGCGACCAGTGGTCCCTCCCAAAGCAATAGATCGAGTATTCAAATAAATAATAGAGCCTACATTTATCCTCATCACTTGCTGGATACAGAAGTTTAGGATGGCTCTATCCTTTGTAACCTCACTATGATGATTTGTCGGTATCATTCTTCCAGAAATAAAATAGTGTCAGGCCTTAGATACGACATTAAGCATAGAAAGAGGAAAGTTTACCTTAATACCATTTTTCACTTTCCAGGTTTCTCTTCCATCAGTAAGGAAAGAAATAACCTCATCCACGGCCTCATTCGTAGCAGAAAAAGATTTATACTAGTAACTGTAAACATCATCTAACTGATAAAAGTTGGAGAAAACCTCTCCTTTCTCCCACGAACAAAAACACAGTCGTCAGAAGCTTCAGTAAAGTTGGCATAGAATTCCATCACTACACCAATAATCGCATCGGTAGTAAAATAACAAAAATTTTCCCACTGCAGAGCATTGATTAATTGCTCAACTTCTCCACACAAATTTGTAAATCCACGATCCGGAATCACTTTTTTTATTTTCAAGTAGACTATGGAAATGAGCACTAGCATTGAAGCTAACAATATTTTGTTCGTCATAGCCACTTTTCTTTTTCGTTTGCTCATTCGAGGTGCCCTGGTAAATCTAAGAAAATTTGATAAAAATCT
>NW_018224582.1:0-505 GCF_001263595.1 Phalaenopsis equestris | reverse complement strand
CCCAACTCATCATTCAACAGATCGCTGGACAATACAAAATTTTGAAGCCCAGATTGTCAGAATATTACCAGTACATGATGAAACTGCTGGAGCAGATTCCCAACGTGACTTTCTATCAGATTCCTCGGGTAGATAATGCGCATGCCGATGCTCTAGCAAAACTCACTAAAGAATTGGCATGTCCCCCAAAGGATTCCATAGAAATCACAGTACAGTACATACAAGTTCTATCCACATAAACTCGGAAAAGAAGAAGACACAATAAATGCGATTGTAAATATTAACGAAGAATGGCGGAAGCCATTGATGGAATATTTGCATACTAGAAAGCTGCTAGAGGATAAGTCTGAGGTAAATCAGATTACGAAGAGAGATTTGTCATACGGTCTCATCAATGGTGTTCTCTATAGGAGATCATTCGATCAAATGTGGCTACGGTGTTTGAGCAGAGCCGAGGCGCAAGATATTGCCAAGGAAATACATGCCGGATTGTGTGGTGCTCACC
>NW_018224581.1:0-938 GCF_001263595.1 Phalaenopsis equestris | reverse complement strand
GAGATCGGACACCGCATGCATCTCTGCATGTGGTGTTCATATAAAATAATTTCTCGTGCAAAATGCATGCAGCACAATTCTCATGTATATACATATCTAATACTTTAAGTAAATAAAATAAAATAAAATATAGTTAAGAACTATAAGTGTTAGAATGTAAATAAATAAAAATTGTGTGACATTTATGCAAATTTATCTTAAAAGATTTTCCTTGTAAATTTATGTCAAATAAATGCGGAAGATATGATTCATCATTTCAATTATATGTATAGTATATATGCATACAACTTTTAAATGAATTTCTTTCCATGTTTATATAAGTAAGAATTTATTTGAAATATTTTCAAAAAGGATTTGAAATATATTAGATTTATTTATTTGGTTGAATAGGATTGCATATAAATTTAAAATTTCACAAAACATATAAAAAATAATTTAAAATAATAATTTTATTTTCACACTCAAAACTAAATAAATATTAATCATCACCTTTATAAAAAAAGATTTTTTAATATAATAATAATAATATGATTAAAAACTCACTAAAATACAACATTCCCCAACCAAAAGAGTTGAACTCAAACTTATGGAACACAATTCTTTGGTTCATAACAACATAATCACATCATTCCTTCAATGGAATTTTTAGAAATTAGCATATGCATGCATCCATGCATCTGAAGGCATACTTTATATATGCACAAATGTTTTTATATCAAACAAAATTTATTTGCCAAATAAAAAATCAATCAATATATACATATATGCATGCACCGCGTACTCGGATCAGTTGGTCGAGCAACTGCTTGTTGGTTGTAAGTCCCATTTGGTCTGTGGTTTGATTCCCCCAGTGGAGGCTGTGGTACATGAATTTTTAGGCGAATCGGGAATGATCGCGGCTTGTATAATAGTCTCAGACCATTCATTATATATATATA
>NW_018224580.1:16339-35770 GCF_001263595.1 Phalaenopsis equestris | reverse complement strand
GCTTGGCAGAACTAAAAAAGGTGGGAGAATATTTGGGAACCATTCCAAGGGGCACAAGACAATCAAAAGTAGAAAGAAGAAGAAGAACTAAAGGCATAATAAAAGAAATCAAAAAGCGTAAATAGAAAAAAACAATCCCTCACTCTATTTATAGGGTGAACAAATGAAACGAGACATCACATAATGATAAATTTCACACTAAACATCATTTTTATATTTATTTAAATGTTGTTTTGTTGCAAACAACATTATTACAGATCTCGAACAAATTGTTTTATAAATGGATCTTTGAAGGCCTCAGTCGAGACATATCCCTTTCGGGTTAACCTTTGGAAGACCAAGTCTCCACCTAATTCAATATGCTCCGTTCTGTCGGCGTCGTGATGACACTTGCCCAAAAAGGTTGACTCGTGAAGCACTCCCAGCTCACACAACGCCTCTCCTGACAGCCTCGCAAGGCGGCGACCTCCATTCGTAGGGCCGCTACCTCTGAGTCTGTGGTAGCGAGATGGGCTAATGATTCCCGCACTGGATCCTCAGCTGAACCTCTGACCTCTCCCACTGAAACTCCAGTTGCTCCTTCCAAAAGATCGACCGCTCATGTGGAAGGCCCGACTATGTCCATGCGCTGCTCCCAAAATTTAGAAGAAAGTTGTCGCCAATCGTACCACTCCTATAGGGAACCACTAAAGTGGCCCAACGAGGTCGAAAGAGTGGGACCAGCTGAATCAAGTGGCTGATGCACTCCTCCATCAACCAAGGGCGGAGGCGTAGTGATCACTCATTGTGGCCAGACCACAATAGTAGGACAGACTCGGCGACATCTCTCAATTGTCCTCCATCTTTGCATTCTTATCGATCTAATCGATTCATTTGTAGTAAGATGATGTCAAGCGATTGCTGAAAACTATCAATGATAAAAAAAAATTGCATATTAAAAATCTATCCACTGAAAAAATGGCCTTCATAAGCTTCTCTCTATCTCGACAATGTACCTCCGCCTTTATGTGATGGTGACAGAGAAGAGTCGATGACTACAGTGTCCTTCAACATGTTATCACCTTCTTCGGGCTTTCAATGGTAGGCCTCGTCACATAATAAAATTTCATTATATTAATTTCAAAATTGTGAAATACACTTTCCATGCATATATAAGATAACATATGTAATAAAATCAAAGTTTAGGTATTAGATATGCAAATACATAGGAATTGTGGGTATGCATGTAAATCATCATAAATAATGACTCGTTCTGCCCTGCATAATTTGTTACTGATTTTAGATCAAATATTCTTCTGCCATATTTTATTTTATAAATCACATAGCTTAACTTTAAATGCTTTTATTATTATTTTTTTATTTTTGGCTACCTTCCTTTAGATGATTGATTTATTTTTTCCCTTATTTTTTTGTAACTGATTTTGTCGCTTTATCTTTTCGTCATCATCTATTTTTTTATTACCAAATTTAATATTTTTACATGTCAGTCATCTAAAATATTAAATATAAAATTTTTATTATAAAAATTTTAAATGTAATATTTTAATCTTTTTTTTTCAATATAATTATCATCCTAAACTCGTTCATAAAAATTTTGAGTTTGGACATGATACCGGTCCATCTCAACTCTTTAATTCCTATTTCTAACCCTGATCTTCTATTATGTTGGTTAAATAGACTAGAAATTAGAGGAGAATGTCGATGATATTTTCATTTGTATAAGTCGAGGTGTATACTTTAATAAGCCGGCAATACATAAGCCAATTCTATTAGTTCAGGTACTTTTTGGTCCATCATATAATCTATAAAAAATGTGTAAAAGCACTTGACAGTTATAGAAGAAGATTATGTTAGAAATGAGAAAATGGAGAGAGGAGATGTGATGAAAAGGATGATGAGTGACCCTCATTTAGTTTTAGTGTAAGGTATTGTATGTACGCTTATTATGTGTGATTAAGGACTTGTGGAGGATTAAATATTAAATTTAAGTGATCAGGCCAAAACTGGACCTGGCGCCTAAGCGCTACTCACTCAAGCGCCAACGCGCCACTATCTGCAAATGCAGCACCTAGACGCCACCCCGACAAATAAACCTGAATCGAGCCACTTCAGATCATTTTCACGAAAACACCTCTTGAGCTCTTCTTCAGCGACTAAGAGGCAATACCTATGACACCCTTTGATCTTCCTATTTCTCTTGATTCTCGACATTTTGGTGAGTGAAAATCAATCCCATGAGGAAAATTTTACCCTCTAAGCTTATTCTTTTGAATTTCATCTAGGATTTTTGGAATTTTCGGTGGAGATAGCGGAAATTGGAGATTTTTTGGGACAATCGTGATTTAGCTCTTCATTAGCATATTGTTGAATCCACATCACTTTATATCATTTATTGTTATAATTTCATTCCTAGTACTCTTCTATGACACCGAAAACCAAGGAGGGCAAATCAAAATCTTCATTCAACAAGAAAAAATTTGTAAGCTCCAAAGTTGAGAAGCAATACAGCTACTTCTTGGGGTCAAAGAAGTTGATTGCGAAGAGGAGATTCATTAGCCCCGAGGGTGCAGTAGAGAGTATGAAGTTACTCGACATTAGGAAAATTTTTGTTATAACACCTCTGTCCTCGTGAATGATGTTGTTAGAGAGTTCTATGTTAATCTTGTTGATGCCTCTGATGATTTAGTTTTTGTAAGGGAGATACAGATTGACAACCCCCCTTCACGTATTAATGTGTTATTTTCATTGGGAGAAGTTCCCGGGCGTTTCTACTCCAACTTCACCCCTATAGATTCTGACATAGATGAGATCATCAGATTCTTGATTGATGAAAGGATCGTGAATGATGTTGTTACAGAGTTCTATGTTAATCTTGCTGATGCCTCTGATGATTTAGTTTTTGTAAGGGAGATACAGATTGACAACCCCCCTTCACGTATTAATGTGTTATTTTCATTGGGAGAAGTTCCCGGGAGTTTTTACTCCAACTTCACCCCTATACATTCTGACATAGATGAGATCATCAAATTCTTGATTGATGAAAGGGCTTGAAATGTGAGAAATGATCATAAGGTGGATTTTCCTTCTTCTAAATTAAATGCACATTCTAAGGCTTGACACTGCTTTATCTCTGTCAAGATCCTCCGCTCCACCAATCTAACTGAGGTTACTAGATATATAACCTCTCTCTCAGTTTCTACATTCAGACCATGAATTCTATCGATATTGGTGCTTTAATTCATCATTTCATCTTTAATGTTACCAGGGGTCCACTCTAGGACTAGGAAACTTCATTATTTTTATCCTATGCCAAAATTCAGGTGTTTCTGTTTGTGGTTGGCACGAGCGGCTTCTTCCATTGAAGCCTATCCCTAAGACCAACATGTGCTTGTATAGAAAAAACACTGTTTTTGGACGCAGAGCAAGTTCTTCTCAGCCTTCCACTTTATATTCCCAGACTCGCCCCTCCACCAGCTTAACATCTATGTTAGAAAGATTGAGGAGGCTGGAAGATGACATCTCAAATATTCAAACCACTGTTTATGATATTGTTGATCACGTGGAGCATTTAGATTGACAGTGTAAATGCCACTATGATCATGCAGCCAGTTCTAAGCTGCTCAGTTGGAGATGTATAGGAGGAACCAGTGGATTGGAGGAGAAAATCTTATTGATTTCTGTATATATCCTCCCTATCAGCCCTACGAGCACACTCAACCGATGGTTGAAGACTTTGACAAGGAGGAGGGAGATGAAGAAGATGAGGATGAAGATGATGATGAGAAGGATGACGACGAGAATGAGAAGTTGTTTTATTTTTCTTTTGACGCAGGTGTACTAAATTTTATTTTTGTACTGTTTATGTTGATGTACTTTTCATTTGACTAGTCTATATTGTTGTTGTGGAACTCATTTATTGACTTGTTGCACTATTTAGACTTTCCGGTGTAGTTTCATTTGTATTCATGTTTAGTTTGAAATTACTTACTACTGCATATTTGCTTTTTTTTTCTGTTTATACCTTTTAATCTTGATGATAAACACATGTGGTAAGAAGTAAAATGAGGGGGGGAGGGGGGGGGGGGGGGGAATCTTTTAAGAGCTTAAATTTATTTGTCCTAGTAACCTGAATGTGAATTGTCATGATTTAGTAGATTTGAGGTGTTGGGATTAAAATTGAAACTTTCACAATATTGAGAAGGAAAAGGCATTTTTTACTTATTTTAAACTCTATGGAAATGAGACTAGACTAGTGTTAAGTTAATTTGTAATTACAATTAGAAAAATAGATTAACTATTTATTTTTGAAAAGAGTGATGTACTTGTTGAATCAACTATATTTAGATATATACTTGCTAAGAATTGAGTTTCCATAAAATTACATTTTCAACTTATACTTTTAATTTTTTGAAAAGAAATTAAAAGTGAAGGGAGTGTGGAGTGTATTACTTTAGAGAGATGATAGTGAAATTCAAAACTATTAAAAAACATATCTAGATATAGTAATCCTCATAAAGTTATGCTAAAGATTCAAATCTAAAGCCTACAATAAGAAAAGAGATTAAAAAGAATATCTAAATTGAGGAGAAGCTTGAGGAGAAGCCTTATCAAAATTTGGTTTCACTAGATTCTTTTTAAATTTAAAACTTCACTACACACCTAAGCTTATTAGTATCTAGGATGTATGAGTAATTTTTTAAAAAAAAGAGTGCTGAAATTCTATTTTTCTACCATCTAAGATACTATGTTTAACGAGTATTTATTTCTTTTTGAAGTAAATAGGAAATCAAGTTTTCTTGGTTGGATGCTTGGATTCTTATACCCAAGGGCTAAACTTGTCTACTAGAGTTATACTAATTTTGCACTATGAAATTTTTGATGCATAATTTTTGATAATTTCTATGAAACCTACTCCCCCAAATTAATAAATTTGATATTTAAATGTTGGTGTTACTTGTGGACAAGAGATTTACAATGTGTAGAAAAGAATGCTTTATTCCCTACTAGTTTTTTACATTTTTATGAATGAAATTACACTTCAAAGAAATGTATTTGTATGTTTTTCTTACAGGAATTATAGGTATTAGAAGTAGAGAAAAGTGGAAGACACATGGAGCAAAATGGTGGAGACTTGGAGCAAAAGAGCTCACAAAAGACTGGTGCCTCGTCGCCAGAACCTTGGACGCCTAAGCGCCAATCTTTGCCCTGACAACCTGAGAGATTGGCGCCTAAGCTCCAGCCATTGGCCGCCAAGACACTACCTTATTGACACCTAGACGACAGACCTGTGGGCACCTAGGAGCCTATATTGATCTTGGCTGACAGAGAGACTGGCGCCTAGACGCCTAGGTTCCAGCAACTGTTTGAGGCAGCTTTCAATAGTTTGTGCACATGATTTGGGGAGTTACTCATACGACTGAATGGTTTTATTATGCTATGTTTTAAAGTCTAAAGGAGAGTTTTTAGATTTGGGAAGAAGGAGGCTTGCTAAAGGTTTGTTGTTGGATTGAGTAAAAGAGTTTATATGAGGGAATTGGAGAGGACTTGAGTTGTATTGTGAAGAGAGTATTCAATAGAGCAGCAAGAGATCATTAGATCTTTGGGGGAGCATTCTCAAAGCTTTGTAACAGAAAGAAAGCTAATTATTGTGTATTTTTACTATTCTATTTCTATAAACACAATTATTTTCTGGATTTTCTTATTTCCAATGATGCTTTATGGTGTGTTCTTCATGCTTTTTGAGTAGTTCTCTTTTACTTTTCCCTGTGATGATTAAGTTGGATGTGTGGGAGTGCAAAATATTTTTAAAATTGATTTAAGTTCTTAATGTGATGAGTAACCTTTGATTCTTCATTTACTTTTCATTTTGGTCAAGTGAATTGTTAAAATGTGTTGTGATCCATAATGACTCAGGGGAGTATGGTAGAACAACTAGGTTATTCACATTGATCTATAGTGTATGGTGCAAGTACTTTGTAGGGAGATGCAAATATTAGAGAAATAGTCTTTGATGTGTTCAAGTTGGGATTTAAAGAATTAAAGCCAATTTAACCTAACTTCTTCATGCACTCGGGAGTGGTTAAGGAAAAGAGTTGCTTCTATTTTTCACTAGCCACATTCACAATTGACACTTTACATGTCCTACACTCCACTTTTATTATTGCAAGGGAAGGTAACTTTATAACTTGATAATCACAAATCCAATTAGGATAAGTAAGATTTTTGTATGATTTAACCTTTAAAACTGATTACAATACCGCATTATTGGTTTGTAGAGCTTCACCCTAATCTAAATTTCAGACCAAGACTAAAAAACTTCTCTTAAATCTATTCCCTCATTCCATGTGGGATTGACATTCCAGACTCAAAATTTTGATATTAATGATATGATACGTACACTTGTGTGAGTCCCCAAACTATAAGTGCACCTAAAAATGGGTATCAGTGGTTTCCATAATCATTCTCTCCTTTGTACAAATAAGGGGGGTTGTTACAATCATTCCCTCCTTTCTGTAATTCAGAGCGATTTCAATAATTGCTCCCTCCGTTTTGTAATTGTACAAATACGCCCTATAAATAAGGGGCAAAAAGATAAATAAATGGACTTTTTTCCCCAGCCTCTCTACCCATAATTCTCTAACTGTCCTACTCTTTTTCTCTTCCTTCTTCCCTCAACTCGAACTCTCGAGGCATGCATTTTAGAGAGACAACTTACGATCAACAGTTATGCATGTAAATACATTAAGAATTGAGTGGTATCTTTGCAAGTCTTCCTGTTTACATGTCTAATACCTAAACTCTATTTTTTTTATTTTAGACCACCCAAATCCTTTATATCACAAAACAAAATTTCATTATTTTAATTTCAAAAATGTGAAATACACTTTCCATGCATAGATAAGGTAACATATGCATTAAAATTGAAGTTTAGGTGTTAGATATGCAAATACATAGGAATTGAGTGGTATGTGTGTAAATCATCATAAATAATGACCTGCCCCTGCTTAATTTGTTACTGATTTTAGATCAAATATTCTTCTGCCATATTTTATTTTATAAATAACATAGCTTAACTTTAAATGCTTTTATTATTATTTTTTATTTTTGGGTACCTTCCTTTACTACCTTCCTTTAGATGATTGATTAATTTTTCCCTTATTTTTTGTAACTGATTTTGTCACTTTATCTTTTTCATAAAATTTAATATTTTTATATGTCAATCACCTAAAATATTAAATATAAAATTTTAAATATAATATTTTAATCATTTTTTTTTTCATTATAATTATCATCTTAAAACTCATTCATAAAAATTTTGAGTGAAAATTTCAGATGATTAAAATATTAACTTAAATATTTTAGAAAATTAATATGAAAAGTTCTAATTTTTAATTTAAGTTTTGGTCTTAATTTTAAAAATATTGTGAGAGTAGGGTTGTAAACGAGTCGAGCTTGAGCGAGCTCAGGCTTGGCTCGTGTTCGAAATTGGCTCGTGAACAATGTGTTCGTGTTCGGCTCGAAATTGGCTCGGAAAAATTAAATTGAAAAAAAATAGATGTAAAGTGTGAGATTCGAACCTAGACCAAGTATATACAAAAGAAGACACTAACCACATTACCACACGAGATGTTATAATTTAGACTTAGATATGAATATATATAATATATTATTATATAAATAATATATGTAATATATTATTATGTTAATAATTATATATTTTTAAATTCCGAGCTAAAACGAGCCGAACACGAGCGAACAAACAGTTGTTCGTGTTCGGCTTGTTTATAATTCGAGCTTTAAAAACCTGTTCGTGTTTGACTCGTAAGAGATCTTATTGGTTTTTGTTTGCATAAACGGACAAGTTATTTATTATTATTTTTTTCATATAATAATTGAGATTTGGACGCTTGATGGGTGTTTTTCTTTTGGTTGTTGTGCTTTTAATTGTATTTCACACCAAGGCAACGCAAGGATATTGACGTCTTGTTAAAAGCAAATAATAAATTTAATTTCCATTGTGTAATGCTTTGTTGTGGAATGGATCCATTTTGTAAAATAATAATTTTTTTATTGAAATGGGACAAAAGTTTTATTCCAGTTGGTAGGGATTTGGAGCACACACGCGCGCACACATACATATATCATAAATGAGTTTGTGTTGATCTTAAAGAAATCCAACGGTCACAAAGGGAGGGTCATTGAAAGTTGTTAGTAGTCATCTATTCTATTATTTCATATGCTTCATCAAATGGTTTTAACATTAATGAACCTCCAGTAGCAACATCAATAATAGATCTGAGGGGTTTTACGATCTAAGGGGCTTTACTAACCCATTATAAAATGCTTGAATAATTGACCAGTTTGGCAAAGCGTGATGTGGACACTTCCTAAGGATTTCTTTATATCATTCTTAAGCTTTGTATATTGACTCATATTCGTACTGAGTAAGTACTAAGTAAATGAAGTAATATCATTTATATGCTTAGCAGTTTTTGAAAGTGGAAAATACTTAGCTAAAAATTTATGCGCTAAAATCTTATCAAGTTCTGATAGATTTAGGTGCTAATGAGTTTAACCACATCTTAGCTTTATCTCTCAAAGAAAAGAGAAAAAAGTCTAACAGCGTCGTTTGATACACTGTCGTACTTAAATGCATCACATGATTTTAGAAAACTTGCAAGGTGTAAGTTTGGATCCTCAGATGGCGTCCCATTGAACTGATTGTTTTGTACCATTTAGATTAAGACAGGTTTTAGCTCAAATGAGTTAGTCATTACAGAAGGTATTTGTATGCTCAAATAAATTTCATCTGTTGCAGGGTTTATATAATCCCTTAAATATCTTTGTACATGATGATGTTCAATTTCAACTACTTGATTATCAAAATTATTATCTTATGTGTTCTCCTTTTCTTGTAAATTGTGAAGTTATTTTTTCTTGTCGTTCGTTCAAATTTAGAATCGTAAGGTATTAAACATTCAGATCCAAAACTACGCATACAAAAGTAAAAGTTTATAAAATAAAATTAAACAAAACACTCAAAAATAAAAAAATTTTAAGTACTTTATTATTATTATTATTATTATTATTGTTGTTGTTGTTGTTGTTTTTGTTGTTATTATTATTATATATATTGAATTGTTACAATTTTTTACTAATATCTAAAATAAAGACAACTAAAGTAGTCAGACATTTAAAGAAATAAATTTGATGATCTCCTTCTACCAAGTCACCTCACTTAGGTGACTGATAAGATTAATTTTTGTGTTAAATTTTTATTCATGTTTTTTTATAATTTAATTACTAATATTCCCTCAAACAACCTTATTTCTATTATTTATCCCACAAAAGACAAACGAAATATAATTTGTGGGCTTCAACCATGACTTGAAGTAATAAGATGTCGTCTCATTCAATTGAACTATTGGAATATGTAATTCCATCAAAAAAATTTGATAAAACCCATAAGTAATAATATGAAATTCCATAAATAAACGGTATTATCTGCATATCACCAAAAAGTGTCATAAGGTTTATCAACAATAAAAATATAATTGATGGCTTTAAACTCTAATTCAAAATTTTACTATGAACAAAAAGTGCTTTTAGACTTTTATTAAAACCCTAACTCCATCTACTAGAGTAAATACCCTAAGGTGTTGTTGTCATCCTATTGGGTTCTCCATAAGATCTAGTGTTATTCCAAACCTTATAAAAAAATTTTATGAGCCATGAGAAAACACATCAAATTATCTCCATAAGATCTAGGGTATTCCAAACCTTATAAATACCCTAAGATGTTGTTGTCATTCTATTGGATTCTCCATAAGATCTAGTGTTATTCCAAACCTTATAAATTTTTTTTATGAGCCATGAGAAAACACATCAAATTAAAACTACTCATTCCCTTTTTTAAGTGATAGCAAGGCTTGGTGCTGCATAAATCTCCCATGTTAAATTATTAAAATTCAATCTAATATGCTCTCAAATATGAACTGTGTTGCATAAATCTCCCACACTAAACTTTTAAAGTTGAACATTATGTTTTTTTTTATTTTCACTTATGTTGTAGAGATCTCCCACATTAAATACATAAAGTTGAACATAGTGTGATATGAGGTTTCACATAAATTTGCACTAGGTTTAACTTATTGTCTACTTTATTAACTCTTAATCTCCAATATGATGAAAGGCCACATAGCATTTATAACTCTATTGGAAAGGTATTTAAGCCCATTTCATTCTTCTTTCAGAATGCTAACTCTTAAGCCTTACATATTCCATTGTATTTAACTTATAGTATACAACTAAATTTTGTACATGTCTGATTGCAGGCTTAGTGATATGCATGTCTGTGCACACGGACTTATCAAAGAGTGCACATGTGGTGGGGACTCTTTGAATTTGAAATCGAATATACTTAACAATAAAGCAGACGATGCAATTTTAATTTTGAAAGTAAAAAACTACTATTTTTATTGCTTAACCATCGCGCCATTCATACCATTAACTACTTTTAAATTTGAATTCATATTTGATGATATTTAATTGTTAATTCGATTATAGATATTTTATACTTAACTACTTTATGTAATTGCTAACTGCATAAGACAGATGACAATAACCTTAAGACTATTTTATATTTTAGTGTATACACTTAACTTGTCACCCACTTTAACTCTTGTTGTGCCTTTTAGAATACAGTAATGGCTAACTACATTTTATTTTTGTTAATCTCCATTCAACACGTGTATTGACTGGTTGCTTCAAGAAAAAGTATCATAATCTTATACAAAATTACAAGTAATTTTATAAGCCAACTCATATGACAATAAGAGAGAAGATATATGGAAAAAAGGAAATGTTTTTCTAATCAATTTTCCAACTAAATATGATTTTATAAAAATTCAAGTGAATGACAAAAAAAAAACTAAGCCAAATATTAATTGTATATGGAGCAATGGTACCTTTCGATCGACTCTGACATTCATCACAAGTAAGGGTATGTTATCCCAAGCAATTTAAACTTGTGATATGTAACTGATTTATCTTTATTTATTATAAGTTGCTTGAGGAGCATTTCTATTTTATATGTAGATGTTCATCTTAGTTATCATGATAACTAGGCACAATCTTATTCACTTTTTCTTTTTTTCTTTCAAGAAGATACTGATGTTTTTAAATTTGCCTAATATCAATGACCCATTTGTTAAGAGAGAATGCATAAAGGAACCTTTTATGTATTTTAGTTATTTAATTATAAATATTATTATAATAAAGTATTATTAAAATATATTCTTTACTCAATTTATATTAACTAGATATTGCACTCATACTTAATCATGTATGTTACAATAAATGATGCAATTAAACTTATTAAAACTTGGATGATTTTGAAAGAATTTTGTTGATTAAATTCAAATCATTCATGATTAACTAATAATTAAGAAGATGAATACACACTAACAAATATAATAATTAGAGAGGATATGAATTTTTTAAGACGTGTACCCTTCTTCCCTAGCCATTTCATATGTCTTCGTGATTCTTAATTGAAACCAAAGGACAACATGCAAGAAGATGGACTTCACAATTTAATATATAAATAGTTTATAAGTCCCTTTCCATGTCAATTTGTGTGAAGTGTCAAAATAGTCCCTGGCTATTTACATGGGGCAATTGAGTCACAAAGTTTATAGAAATGCAAAAGGGACTATAATATCCCTCCAAGAGTAAATTTATGTATCTCGGTTGCGCCTTAATCGGTTGGGTTTGGATGTCCAAAAACCAAAACTATCCTAGATGATGTCAAATGGATATGATGTGATTCCTTAGTCGATTTTCTCCCTGAATCCTCACTCAACGTGAGTCATGCACTTGCCTTTGGGAGATGTGGGAGGAATTTTCACTCCCCTTTTTCTGATTTAGCATGTTTAGCGGGGCACATGTTACAAAATCACAAAAAAAAACTCCTTTCCTTAATAAGAGGAATAGACAGTGTTTCCCTAGCCCAAGTCGCACTTCAATTTATGGGATACATAAGGAGAGAAGATGGTCATGATTTAAGGAAAACATTTTCTCTATCTCATTGATCTGACCTTCAAATGTTTATAGGGAGGCATGTTCGGACTCCTTTCTATTTGTTTTGCCTAGTTTTGTCTATTTCTGGACTCCCAAAACTCAACTTTTTCCCAGTTCAACCCTGTAGTTGGGTTTAGAATCACCAGAAAAAAAACCAAAACCCTCCCCAAATGAATGTCAGAGTTGGCGACGTATTTATGTCACTAACCACTTTTGAAAGATAGATTGACATTCCTTCCTTTTTTAGTTTAGCCTATTCAGCTGGTTCGACAACCTAACTCCAAAGTTTCTCTTCTTTTTTAAGAGAGAAATGAGTCACATCATTCCCTAGTGTAAGTCACATCTCATTTTAAGGAATGGATTGGAAGATGAGATGATTACATTATGAGAGACGTTCCCTCTGTTGAATAGGTTCAGTCTTTCAAATCTATAGAAGAAAAGTTTGTGCTCCTATTGGCTATGAGTCATCTTAACCTTTAGTCAATAACAAGAAACAATGATTTATGATTTTTATAATCATAATTTTCTCTAGAAGTGAACGCCATCGAGAATTCGATGGTGTAGCTACTTAAAGAAAATTTTCTCTCTCCCCCTAGTTTAGCCAATTTTGGATGGGTCCAGATTACCAAAACTGAAGTTTATTCAAATGAATCTCTTCCATTAATTTGACTTGACTCTATTGATATGCAAGTCCTCTCATAGAATAAGATTCACATTCTTTTTCATTCTGGTTTAGCCAATGTTGGTTGAGTTCAGGTTATCAAAGTTTAAAAAAGTCTTTTTCCCTTATGTAAAGAGGAAAATGTTTGTGTTCCTAGCACTAGTTATGCATCAGTTTAGGGGATACATAAGGATGTAAGATGGTTTTGCGTTGTGATAAAACTTCCCTCTACCACATAGATCTAGTCTTATGAACCTATTGGTAGAAGGCTCATACTCGCTTTCCTTGCCTCGATTTAGCCAACTTTGTCAGAGTCCGAATTAACAAAATCCCAAGATATATCCTAACAAGTTATGTACTTGCATTTTTTAGAGGTATGAGTAAGATTAATTACTCCTTCCTTCCCTTGTTTAGCCACTATTAGCTGGGTACGGATTACTAAAACTTAAAATTACCATCTATAGTGTGAATTGTATAGTTAGTTTGGCTTATTTAGGTTTGTTTTGGATTTATAAAACCCATTATTATTTCCTTAGTGAGCCCCAAGTCTTAGAACCCAAAGCAATGCTCTTACATTTTGGCAATAGGGCTTACCTTTTCTATGTCATTTATTTAGGCCATTTTGTCGACCAATAAATGCGAGCTTGATTCCTATAATTTTTTTATCACATTGCAGTAGGACTTGTTTCACTTCTATCAATTTGATGGATATTTTGTTTAAATACTCATATGATCATTTAGTAGAAATCTTCTTTTCTGAGTACACTACCTCTTTTTATAGCAAGTAATGGTTGTTGATGTCTGCATAACTATTTATTGACACTTCTTTCCCCTAAGGACATTATGTTGATTGATAGACACAATCCTAATACCTGTCAGGATTTGATCATTTGGCAGTAGGACTTACCTTTTCTAATTTTGCCAATATGATTCATGTATAGTTCAAATATCTGATCATTTAGTAGTAATTTGTTTTTCTAAAGATGCTACCCCTTTTATAACAAGTTTTTGTTGTTGATGTTTACTTAGTTATATTATGACACAAATTTTTCTAAAAGATGTTATTTTGATCAATATATGAAAGCATGATGCCTATAAGTTTCAAACATTCTAACATTAGGAATTATTTTAACTCAATCATTTAGACCAATTTTGGGTTTGATACTTGTTCAACTACTTAGTAGCATTCCACTTTAAGGATGATATCACCTTCATGTACCAAGCATTTGATATTAGTACCCACATAGCTATAGTGGTGGTTCATCTTTTATAAATACATCACATCAATTGATTGGTTGATGCCAGCATCAACGACACTTCTTCTTACATTAGCTTACTCCAATCTAGCTTTGTGAGTTAGAGCTCACCACACTTTTTCTTATTAACTTTCATAATTGAGTTTGGGAGTTAATACATGACACCATTTTTTTATTGGTTTTCCTAATCAATTCTAAGAGTTATAGTTTGAAAAAAAATTTCAATTTTTTCCTTTTCAAATTTAGGAGTTATAACCCTTAAAATAAGAGAGAATTGGAGAATTATCAGAGAGGAGGCTGGTCGGAGGAGGAAGAGGCTCACTGAATGACTTATTCTTTTTTCCTTCTTCTTCCCCAATTCCTCTGTTTGAGTAGTCTGAGGTATTCAAGTGCTCGGAGAGTGGACTACCGCATAATTATATGTGATTAAGGTCATCTGTGGTTGTCGATTGGGTGGTGAGTCGATGACTATGTTCATTCTGGTTGTTGGAGGTGCAATGGATCTCTGCCTACAAAATGTTGTGATGATTCGTCATCACATTCATGGATGAAGGGCTTGGATTGCTGGTGTGGCACGGGAAGTGATCACACCAAGTGATCACACAAAGAATACCTGGGTGTGGTCACACCTAGAAGTAGGCATGAACACACCAAGATACTTCTGGGTGTGGTTTTGCCTAAATTTGGCCTGAACATGTTGAGTTACTTCTAGGTCTAGTCACACCTAGGCCTAAAGAAAAAAATAATTGCAGGGTACATGGAGCATTTTTCACCAATGAAAGAATGAAGTGAAGAGTTTCACGTAAAAATTGTATCATATGATTATAAATTTATTTGCACGGTCTCTGTGATAATAAACATCATGCAACTTTCATAATGAAGCCTCATCCCTTAAAATAATTTGGAGAAAAAATGATAATTTCGGGGTGTATGTTGGCTTAGGATGATTTTTAGGTCAATTTTAAGGTTTGGCTAAAATTGGTTATATTTGGTTCTATTTTTATTTGTTTGGTTTCAATTTTGTTTAGTTAGATTTTAAATTAGGATTTACTAATGTTTAGCTCAAGTTTCAGCTCAAGTAATGTTCAGCTAGGTGTAAGCCAAAAAAAGGGTTGACCGAAAAAGTGAGGTCTACTAGGGGCACTGACAATGTCTCCATTATAGATGCCAACATAGGAGGAATACTTGGTTGCAACTGCTAAGCCCTTAGCTGTCTATTCCTGGTCCTCCTATTATTCCTTCTCAATCTAAGAGCAAGAATAGCACCAAAAGAATCTAGAATGACAGTCACTGGGTTGACAATAGTCGTTTAGACAAACCTTCGGTGACTTCATACTCCACTGGAATAATAAACTTGGCAACACCACTCGAGGTTTCCTTGACAAGGCTAGAAAATTAGGAGAAGACATAAGGTGCTCCTTAAAGTTGGCTAAAGGCACTGTGATAGCTCGCCATCAGATGCATGCCTCTTCGTCAAAGAAAGAGAGACATCAAAATGTGTTGTCACGATAGGAGTATCCACATGTGCACAAATACTCTTTCTCTAGAGAGAATACATGGCTAAAACCTCGGCGGGAGTAGGATTCCCAAAAAAATTTGAGGGAGCTGACTCACATGAATAAAAGTGATCGTGCCCTCATCTACATGGAAAATAGACAAAGAAAGAGTAGTGATATCTAACCCAGCGAGCTTGATCCTAATTAACCTCTGGGCAAACATCCTACCAAACAAGAGAGACTAAAATAAAAAGAAATTTCTCATGGATATAAAATACAAAACAAGTATCACAACATTAGGTAGTGCACAGTGCACTAGTATATCATAAGCACTATATCATTAGACAAACATAAAGCGTATCATCTGGAATACTAAAAAAAGCAAATACAACAACATCAAGAATGTTCAATAACCTATAATCTGAAATGTTGAGGGTACCAAAAGGATGAAAATGGTATTGGCTAGCTAACGGTAGCAACCAATGAGCCATGGAAGAAAGAAAAGTCTCAAATCTAGTTAAGATATAAAAATCAAATCAGTTAAAAAAGAAACACTAATAATTAGAATCAAATGAAAACATAACTTCTGATATGGAGAGGTAATCTCAATTCCTAGTAGGGTCACAAGATTTTATTCGTGTATCGTTTTATATATGAACAAAAGGCCTTTTCACATTTACCTTTTCAAATCTCCTTTTCACATAGCCCATGCTCAAAAGAACATAGCGAGGAAAGGTAAAACCGAACTAAGCAAAAAGTAATAAATAATAAATAAATAAATAAATATAAAATAAAAAAAAAACCAAAAAATAAAAAAAAACAAATATATTAAGATATCTTTACATGAATCGGAGAAGAGTGATCTAAAATGAATCATACCGTACTTAGCTCAAGTAAATATATGAGGAAAGCCATATAAAAGGCCTTCATATATGAAGTAGAGGATAAAATCTAATTTGTTTTGATTTATAATTAAAGAGATCTCCCATGATGTGTACCCTTGTGTTCAATTAAATTATGGGGGATACCCAAGAAAAATTTTGATAAGAGAATTTATACTTGCTTGCTATAATTATATGGAAATAGGACACCATAGAGATTTTTTTCATCAAAGTAGGAGGAACCTCCTCTTATCAGGATGGAGATAAGCTACTGGGTAGAGAGTGGAACACCATAACCTAATATGTAACTCACCCCTCAACTTAAAGAATCTACAAGATGACTACAAATGACTTAATAAAGGAGTAAAAAAGGGTTTAAAGTGGTTAGTCAATGGCATGTTAGAAAAATGCTTAGACATGCAGAACCAGCTTGGTTAGGATTCCATGAATCTGTTATCCAGACTATCGATACTCTAAGTAAACATGGTTAAGAAGGTAGTCAACCAAACTCAACTAGAAAGCCCTTATCAGCAACCCATGAGTTACGTTGTCTAAGTTGGCTCAGTAGCCCTAAAGTAAAAAGGAAGGAAACATCTAAAGCGCTTAATAATCTATCTGGATAGAAAAGATAGGGTAGGACTTATCTCCATCAAGAGTATGAAGAGGAAGCTCACAAAGTAGAAATAACAGAGAAACAACCCGACTATAAAGCTGAATCACCTCATAATAGACTCACGATCTCATTTGGGTTGGGAATGTCTCTAACATCCTAAATGTAGTAGATGAAACCTAGGCACCCATTAGTGGCATCATGGTGTCACTTATGTGGTAAATGTCACATCCTCTAGCATGATAAAGGTTTGCACCACTACCTTTTTACATATGCTAGGGGCAAAATGTCACATATGCATCAATATAAGGAGCCTAGGTTGTGCTGACACGGAAAGTGCCATATAGGTCAATAAAATAAAGTTCTTACCTCATGGCTTCTTATACCAGCACCATGGCATTGAGGCATTGGTCAAGTGGCACCACAACACTAATGATGTGGCTTTGACACCCATCAAATCATCCACCACCCTCAGACACCAAAAGGTCAACCTTTAAGTGTCATGTGGCATATGGCGGTGAGGCACTCAAACTCGATGTTGCAGCTTTGATTATGTGGTTGCTGCCACATTGACACTAGAATTGGGAGCCTTGGCACTAGACTTGGGCAGAATTGGGAGCCTTGGCACTATGCTTGGGCACCCAAGTGCTTGGGCTGGGCATCGTAGTGTTATGTAGTGGAGCTACAATTCAGAATTACAACTTGAGTGTTCTAAGCTTTTAAGTTGTTTCATGCCAATACGTAAAGGTTGAGTGTTGTGATGCCTTAGAGTGTCACTATGGCTATGGGTACTAGAGTTATGTTGTTGGACAGTGTTGGAGTTTTATAGAATATTTTTTAATGTTATTTGTTGCACACTCAAACTAGTCTACATTATGAGACATACATTTAAATCACAATACAAACCAATATTTTTTTATTGATTTTGGTGAAGAAGTGTGTATGCATCTTTTTGCTTTTACAAATAACCAATTATATTTTTCTAAATGAAAAAATAGGGATTGCAATATAGAGATAGAGGTAAGGTCAACTATCAATCTTCTATGTCAAAGTTGGAGTTCTTCTCTTCTTTTTGCATCATCGCATCTGGCCCTGCTATTGTACAGAACTGGTAGAAAGAAGGCGCAGGTGCTCCCTATTGCAGCTCAATGGCTTAAGCATGCCAATCAAATTTTTGCCTATGTTGTTGTTTGATATGGATCAAATGATGTATGGCAAAGCATACCTCTTACTGGGTCTCAATGACATTGTTCCATACCTCATAAATTTAATTGGGAACAGTATGAGGAAAAGGAGTGATTGAAAAGGTGGAAGGATTAACATCCATTGGGTTCCCATGAGCTAGACCACTTCTCCTTATATTCAAAATCTCGGAAGGGGTTCACTCCTTCTCACAACTTTGAGCTTCGACGCCTATGATGCGGTGGACATCCAAGTGACCTTTAACCGACCTTAGGTCCCTTGAGCATTATCAAGGTGTCATTTTCTCCTTCAGATACTAAGAATTCAAGGAAATATTGAAGGAGGGAGTAGGGATGAAACAAATTTTCATTTCAAGTGCTCGCTTACTTATAAACAAAATGGCACAGCAGTGTCTGCAATGCAGTGCCACAGAGCCGCCCTTGTAATTTAATGGTCTTATTTAAATTTGGGCTTATTACGAGATATTATAATTAATGAATTTGATTAAGCATCATGGAGCCAAGAACCAGTGTCATGACACTAGGTAAAAATTCAATAAACCTATTGTAGAACTACATAATCGCTTTCTCATAATAGGCCCTATCATCCACTAAAGTGATATGGTGTCAAGAATCTAGAAAATAACATTGTTGTGTGAGATTAATTTATTGAAATTTTTTCATAACTATGCTAAAGTGAGCACAAAAGCAAGATAGGAGAGACAACATGCAAGGTATGCTCCACAACGCTAAACCCAAACTCTCCAAATTTTGCATGTTTTGTCTCATGAAGTGAGGAACTAAATTTTGGGTGTACTAATATAATGATAACATCAAAAATAAGCTAAATATGACATCAAAAAGTCTTCAATAGGTAAAAAAGAGGCTTCTTTGCTAGTGGAGTAATGTTTATTCAATGAAAAAGAAATAGAGACATGACATCCTAGCTTTAAGATAATCTCCTAAAATAAGGTGGGGGTGCTAGAGTGGGTGGATATGTTGTTACAACTAGAAGCTATAAAAGTTTATGGGATCTTGATTCTCATAAATGGCACCAAACAACTACATGCTAAGAAAATTATGATGGTAGAGTAATGATTTAACATCTTAGTATTGTGTGAAGATTCAATACACACACAAATAAAAGAAAAGTAATTGGAGGAGACATCAATTTTTTTTTGTGGCAACCCTTGAAAGGGAAAAAATCATAAAGCTTAGTCTAATTAAAATGATCAACTATGTAATTAAGAGTACAAATGTCCACT
>NW_018224580.1:6007-12015 GCF_001263595.1 Phalaenopsis equestris | reverse complement strand
GTAAATGTCACATCCTCTAGCATGATAAAGGTTTGCACCACTACCTTTTTACATATGCTAGGGGCAAAATGTCACCTATGCATCAATATAAGGACCCTAGGTTGTGCTGACATGGAAAGTGCCACATAGGTCAATAAAATAAAGTTCTTACCTCGTGGCTTCTTATACCAGCACCATGGCATTGAGGCATTGGTCAAGTGGCACCACAACACTAATGATGTGGCTTTGACACCCATCAAATCATCCACCACCCTCAGATACTGAAAGGTCAACCTTTAAGTGTCATGTGGCATATGGCGGTGAGGCACTCAAACTCGATGTTGTAGCTTTGATTATGTGGTTGATGCCACATTGGCACTAGAATTGGGAGCCTTGGCACTATGCTTGGGCTGGGCATCGTAGTGTTATGTAGTGGAGCTACAATTCAGAATTACAACTTGAGTGTTCTAAACTTTTAAGTTGTTTCATGCCACTATGTAAAGGTTAAGTGTTGTGATGCCTTAGAGTGTCACTATGGCTATGGGTACTAGAGTTATGTTGTTGGACAGTGTTGGAGTTTTATAGAATATTTTTTAATGTTATTTGTTGCACACTCAAACTAGTCTACATTATGAGACATACATTTAAATCACAATACAAACCAATATTTTTTTATTGATTTTGGTGAAGAAGTGTGTATGCATCTTTTTGCTTTTACAAATAACCAATTATGTTTTTCTAAATGAAAAAAATAGGGATTGCAATATAGAGATAGAGGTAAGGTCAACTATCAATCTTCTATGTCAAAGTTGGAGTTCTTCTCTTCTTTTTGCATCATCGCATCTGGCCCTGCTATTGTACAGAACTGGTAGAAAGAAGGCGCAGGTGCTCCCTATTGCAGCTCAATGGCTTAAGCATGCCAATCAAATTTTTGCCTACGTTGTTGTTTTATATGGATCAAATGATGTATGGCAAGGCATACCTCTTACTGGGTTTCAATGACATTGTTCCATACCTCATAAATTTAATTGGGAACAGTATGAGGAAAAGGAGTGATTGAAAAGGTGGAAGGATTAACATCCATTGGGTTCCCATGAGCTAGACCACTTCTCCTTATATTCAAAATCTCGGAAGGGGTTCACTCCTTCTCACAACTTTGAGCTTCGACGCCTATGATGCGGTGGACATCCAAGTGACCTTTAACCGACCTTAGGTCCCTTGAGCATTATCAAGGTGTCATTTTCTCCTTCAGATACTAAGAATTCAAGGAAATATTGAAGGAGGGAGTAGGGATGAAACAAATTTTCATTTCAAGTGCTCGCTTACTTATAAACAAAATGGCACAGCAGTGTCTGCAATGCAGTGCCACAGAGCTGCCCCTGTAATTTAATGGTCTTATTTAAATTTGGGCTTATTACGAGATATTATAATTAATGAATTTGATTAAGCATCATGGAGCCAAGAACCAGTGTCATGACACTAGGTAAAAATTCAATAAACCTATTGTAGAACTACATAATCGCTTTCTCATAATAGGCCCTATCATCCACTAAAGTGATATGGTGTCAAGAATCTAGAAAATAACATTGTTGTGTGGGGTTAATTTATTGAAAATTTTTCATAACTATGCTAAAGTGAGCACAAAAGCAAGATAAGAGAGACAACATGCAAGGTATGCTCCAGGACGCTAAACCCAAACTCTCCAAATTTTGCATGTTTTGTCTCATGAAGTGAGGAACTAAATTTTGGGTGTACTAATATAATGATAACATCAAAAATAAGCTAAATATGACATCAAAAAGTCTTCAATAGGTAAAAAAGAGGCTTCTTTGCTAGTGGAGTAATGTTTATTCAATGAAAAAGAAATAGAGACATGACATCCTAGCTTTAAGATAATCTCCTAAAATAAGGTGGGGGTGCTAGAGTGGGTGGATATGTTATTGCGAGTGTTACAACTAGAAGCTATAAAAGTTTATGTGATACTGATTCTCATAGATGGCACCAAACAGTTACATGCTAGAAAATTTATGATGGTAGAGTGATGATTTAACATCTTAGTATTGGGTGAAGATTCAATACACACACAAATAAAAGAAAAGTAATTGGAGGAGAAATCAATTTTTTTTTTTTTTGTGGCAACCCTTGGAAGGGAAAAAATCATAAAGCTTAGTCCAATTAAAATGATCAACTATGTCATATGTCCTCTCTTTCCTAGATTAGAAAAGATGGGATTATAAGAAGTTTTTGAAATCATAACTATTTTGAAATAACCCAATAAGTGTAATTGATAACTATTGTATTATAACTATAATAATTTTGGAGAGGCAATAACAAGGCTATAACAACCATAGAAAGCCAAAGTTGTAGAAGGTTATAATATCCATAGTAGGGCAATCAAAGTGGGAGTTGATGGTGGTCAATAATGGGTAGGAACCGACGATGACCTCTAGTGGTCGATGGTGATCTTTGATGGTCGGGGGTGAACTCTTGTGGTTGACCACAACCTCAAGTGATTGATGATAGTTAAGCTTATAATCAAATCAAACCTTTTAATGAGACAATCCAAAAAGTCTAAGATCACTTAATTCTAATTTCATCAATGTTCAAATAATCAATAAAGCTACAACCAATCAAGGGAATCATTCTTGGTCCTCAGATAAAATGATCCAGATACATGTATTACTTATGAAGGATACCACTCCCAAAATCTATAAATACATGAAGTGAACTAAATCAGGATGAGAAGACTGAAGAGAGCTCAATAAATATTAAGAATTCTAGAGCTCCACCATTGCTAGACCATTGTCAAGGGGTGTTGCCACCACCATAGCATCATCACCTTACCCTTGTAGGGCCACCATCATCGTGCTGGATCATTAAAGCTAAGCCTCTAACACCATGCATGCAAGATCACCTTGTAGCTAACCATTATCACCGGACCACAAACACCTGACCGACTAGGCCAATGTCGTTGTGTCGGCCCACTAATATCAATCCACAACCTTCATGTTGAACCACCAATATTGGGTTGTGATCATTATGTCAAACCTTTATTTCTTAGACTATTATGTTGATGTTATCAACGTCTCCTAGTGACCATGTTTGGACCACCATCATAAGATCAATGATGGGTCATCGCCACCACCGTCATTAAACCAACATCATCAAATTGCTACCATTGTTAGACTATTATTGCCCAATTGATGCTACATCTGCCATCACCATTGCTTGATCTACATCATCAGATCATTCTTATTGTTAGACCACTATCGCCTAACCGACATCACCTCTATCATTAGACCACCCCTGTTGTTGTCGAACCCCTCCACCATCACTAAAACACTATTTTACAGATCACCATCATCTGGACAACATAATTGCATTTATGGTGCACTGCTATTATTGGAAAATCATTGCCTAATTGATGCCTCAAAACCTCTACTACAATCATCTAGCTAGCAGCATTGCCACAACCACTACTGTCGTTGCTTGATAACATCACCCAATGTTTTTGCCTCCATACCAACATAGTCTGATTATTTCTACATCTAGACCAATATTGCCCAACACACACCACTAAACCGCACCCATTGTCATCAGATCACAATCACTCAGTTAATGTAATTATCATCGCCAAACCTCCATTGTCAAATCACTACCATCACCTAATTATGGCTAATAATATTGCATAGTTGTTACTACCATCACCTACATTTATTCAATCTCCAACATGTAACCCTTGAATTTGATCTTGTATATGATACAACCAGGTTGTTGTCATCTCCCCAATATTTTCTACCTCTTTTTTATTTAGATTTAAGTTGATCACTCTCACTATTGTAATATTATTTCATGTTATTCAATATCAAGTAAAGTCTTGTAATATTATACACCTGCATGAATCATCGGACAATATAACGATTAAGATCAAATGATAAATGATGAGAATCCCCTCACATGAAAAGTTACAAGTCCTCATGAATCTGTTCAGTTGAAGACAATTCAACTGATCGATCACCAGCCAATCAAAGGGCTACCAACTGATTAAAGGTTAGACGACCAAATAGCCGCACAGGCCAATCAAGGATAGTGATCGGTCATGAGAATGGTCAAAGGTCAAACACACCCAATAATCTAACAAGTACCAACGTGAAGCTCTCTCAACAACTCACCTAAAGATCATCAGAGATCACCAAGGAACAATAATCAGACAAGCTGACCAACCACTTTAAGGTTGACTGATTACCATAATTAAAACTGGTTTCTTAGAGCGAAGGCTGACTAGTGTTCAAGACAAAAGCCAACCAAAACCAACTCAGTCTATCAACCGAAGGACCTACAAAGAAGAAATTCTAAGTGGGAAAAAAGATAAGGACACCCTATGCGACCCCTATTAAAGTGAGGGCAAGCATGTAATTTTAATCTTTATCAATTTATTTCCTATAAATAGGGAGATCATAACATGTATTAGGGGTTATTTGGCTCTTCTCTCTAGTCTCTTCTTCTGTAGGGAGAACTCTCTCTCCTTTTCTTTTGTAACTGTCACTTTCAATATATAAAATGGGTCATAGTGCCTTAGAATACCTCATTCACCTCTATATGGCAAGTCTATGTGTAATCTCTCCTTTTCTCTCTCTCTTTATCTCTCTCTACCTCTCCCTCACAGTTCCGACCATTCCAATTTTGGGCATGTCTCACAGGACATATATGGATTCAATATTCTAAAAGGTGCAGACACTCATAACAGGGATCACACCAAGGAGTTCATGCAGTAATAGATCTAAAGCAAAAGACTCATTTTCATTGTCTTTTGAGAGGCATTGGCTTTGAGGCAAAAACTCTACACCTAAAAAGGATGATCGGCTCCAAACAGTTGAAACTCTCTCTTAGAGAAGGTTGAGTGATAATATTTGATAATGTTTGGTTAATTTTAAGTGGCTGACACATAACTCAACAAGTGAAAAGGATTATCATTTCAAAACATTTTTGTTATGATACATAAATCCTTATAATGTTTTTCTAGGTTCGATTGATACTTATGGAACTCAAGTCCAAGTAGCAGAAATTAGCACTTTTCAATAACCTCACCTACTTCTCCTCCTCATTATGGTCATTGATACACCTAAAATATATAGTATTTTTAGACATATTTTTATATCTATTTTTGAGATATTGTGCTTTAATATAAGGTATTTTTGTGTTTTTCTTGCAGATACAAGTAAAAATGAAAAAAAATGCTTAAATGAGTGAAATTGAAAAAAAGATCAAATTTAGAGCAAAAAGGTGAAAATTTGTGCAAAAGAGTTTTGGCGCCTAAGCGTCAGATCAGGCGCTTACGCGTCGGTTAAACAGAGATGGTCGCGCTTAAGCGCCGAGACCCCGTGCTTAAGCGCCAGTGGCAGTTACTAGACGAGTAAAATCAGTTTTCTCGAATTCGAAGAGGTTTTTGAGGCACTCATTGGCTTAATATGTGGTTGTAACCACTATGGAAAAAAATTATCATAAAAATTATCATGAAAATATGTGTCTTTTGGGCAAATACATCAAATCAAGACACATTTTGAAGAAATCCCAAGGCACCCTTGGAAAACTATAAAAGAAAGAAGAGAAGACTTAGAAAAGAGTCCTGAAAATATTGGCAAGTTTTGAAAGTTCTTCTCTGAAGAGTTAGTTCAGAGAGATTTTCAGGAGCCACCTTTTATTTACTTTATTCTTTTTGTTACTTTGTTTTGAGTGATTGTACAATAGAAGAGATTCAAAGGAACTTCAAGGGTTCTGTGAAGGACTTGAGATAAGTTTTTATCTTTTTGTTTTAGACTACTTTTGGTTTTAATCGAGACTTATTGTTGGTTTGGCAATGATTTCTTCTTCTAAACTAAAGCGTGGTTTTATTTTCTCCATAGATTCTGAGTAGTTTTCTTTATCTTTCTTCTTAAAATGATAAGTAATTAAGTTTTGGATGGAAGTTGTGGAGAGTATTGATCTTTAATGTTGAAAGAAGTTATGATGATTTAAATCCATGCACTTCA
>NW_018224580.1:0-5602 GCF_001263595.1 Phalaenopsis equestris | reverse complement strand
AAATATAAAAAATACAAAAAATATTTAAATTTTAAATTCCTACAAAAATCATTTTTAGTTTAAATAATTATTTTTTAAAAAATTAGAAAAACTTTCTAAAAAGTGCATATTGCATAATCTTCCCTGTGGGTTTGATATTCAGGTCTTAACCAAAAAGTCATATATTACTTGATAACGATACGTATACTTGTGTAGTATCTCAATATAAATATATATAAATTAAAAAGTTAAATTTTTATTTTTCTTCAGGATCAAGGGTTTGGTTTTGTTGCAAAATAAGGAAATATAAGTGAAAAATACCATCAAAACTATTGTTATACTGTGCATAAGCATTAAGTCGGGATCAAACAATACACAATATTCCCGCATCATAATTATAAGTCTCCATTCTTGAATCAGATCAGGCTCTATAGGTGTTTCCTTACACAGTGGAGACAAGCTCTGTGAAGGTTACAACATAAATTATCTCAGTATTAAGTCTCAATGGTTAACCCCATGAAGGAAACAACAAGATCTGCCAACATCCTGGAGAAGGGTGAGGCGCTTGAGACAATAGCTTGAGTAAGCAAAAAAGACCTTGGAAAGTATAAGACACGAGATGGGCACTAATATCATAAAATGAACCAATAGTGATGTCATAGACGTCTGATCGGTAGAAAATAATATAGATAACTAGAAATGACACCATAGAGATCTGATCGACATCCTAACATAAAATTCAACCCTCAATGTCAAGTATCAAAAAACTCGTCTCAAAGATCAAAATGGATAAAGCTTTGGAGGTGGTTCCCTGTCGATAGCAACAAGCTTCGTAACGGGTACAATGCAAATCACATCACAAAAAGTGTCGTAGGTTACCCAACCAAGGTGTCAATCTGTCCAAGTGAATGAGACAAATAGTGTAAGACTTTAGCCTGGCCGTGACAGATAAAAAACAAACAACGATCTTTTCAAAGATCTGAGTCATCAACCAACACCAACATTCATTATCAAAATGTTATCATAAGAAAATATTGTGATAAAGGTAAAATAATAAATAGAAGCAATGATATTGAAAAAATGACCAAGAAGCTTCATTCACTTCTAAATGTAAAAATGTGCAAGCATTTTCTATACAAAAGATTTCATTTACACTATATCTTTACAAAAGTTTTTTTTCTAGAAAATTCTATAGGTTTCAAGAGGTTGAATAGAGTTTAGAGTTGAGGACCTTCCATCACTTCCGATATCAAATTTGTCTCCCGAAGACACCTTCGATCTAGTATACAACACAAAAAATTCACTGAAGTCCTTAAACTTAATATCTTTAGGCCCGAGCAGATGAAATGGTCGATCGTCGTGATGCTTCCGACTCGAAGCTGCTCATTTAGAATCTTTTTTCTATCACAGATGTGAGGGGAATGCCTTGAAAAACTCCTCTTAAATCTGCATGGTCATCACATTTGCTTTCAACCTAATTTTCTTACTGGGTGATCGATAGAAGGTTCGATGAATGTAATTGTCCTCCTTTATTGCTTGTAGCCTCTACTCGACTTTAGCAGCCTTCTTAGCAAGCATGGTCAGGGTCATTGCCCTTTCCAAGACAGTGACCATTTCATTTTCGCTCGATCGAGCACCATTGACTAGAGGTGGGAAGCCTCTATTGCCTTAACAGGATAGCGACTTGCCTTTTTGTAAAATTCTGGACACCTAAGTGCCCGAAGATACTTTAAAAAAACCCAAGACCAGATCATTTCAATGAATGCCGATGAGTGGAATTTAACAGAAGGTGAACCATCATACCAAACCGCCTCTTCATCAATGACAATGTACTGATGATCCCGACTGTTTATATGCAACATTATAACAATGTCTTCAATTATATTTTTCACTTATATTTCCTTACTTTGCAACAATACCAAAAACTTGATCCTGGAGAAAATAAGAATTTAACTTTTCAATTTATATATATTGGGATACTACACAAATATACGTATCGTTATCAAGTAATATAGAATCTTTTGATTAAGCCCCGAATATCAAACCCACAAGAATTTTTCACAATATGCACTATTAAAAACAAAAGATATTAGATAACAAAATTTTACTTTACAAAGTATCTTATTTATACTCTAGATACTATAATAGGAATGAAAATTTAATTCTTTTTTGTGAATTTTGATAATTGAAAATAAAGTAAGTAAATAATTAACTAAACTAAATAATTGCAAGATGAAGACAACAAAAATTAAAATATCTTTTTCCTTATCATGAATTAGTAACTAGTATAGGAATTGTGTTGTGGAAGTATTATAATTGTGTTGTGCCAAATAGTAGAAATAATATTCTTTACATTTACTAGAGATGTTATAAAGAACATTGACTAATCTATAGTTTGAACTTAAGTGTGAGAGCTAGTATCTTCTTTACATAACCCGTCTTAAAGATTATTCAAACTATAGATTAGTCAATGTTCTTTATAACATCTCTAGTAAATGTAAAGAATATTATTTCTACTATTTGGCACAACACAATTATAATACTTCCACAACACAATTCCTATACTAGTTACTAATTCATGATAAGGAAAAATATATTTTAATTTTTGTTGTCTTCATCTTGCAATTATTTAGTTTAGTTAATTATTTACTTACTTTATTTTCAATTATCAAAATTCACAAAAAAGAATTAAATTTTCATTCCTATTATAGTATCTAGAGTTTAAATAAGATACTTTGTAAAGTAAAATTTTGTTATCTAATATCTTTTGTTTTGTAAGTTGCATATTGCTAGTTATTCTTGTGGGTTTGATATTCGGGGCTTAATCAAAAAGTCCTATATTACTTGAGAATGATACATATGCTTGCATAGTATCTCATATTAAATATTATAACTGTATTCTTATTTGCTTCATAGTGAAAAATCCTACCATATGCTACTACACGGTCGGGAATCAACTAACACATTGCGCCGAGAGATTCAAGCAGTAGGTCACGCCGACAGTCCGATTGTCTCGGGTGCAGACAGGAATTCTTGATTGTGGTTGATAGATCAAGAATTTTTCCATCTTTGGCCTAGAAGAGAACAAATGGCTCTGATTTATCTCTTCAAAATGTGTCCTCATTCGATGTATTTTTTAAGGGATGCCTCCTTTCATAAGTCTTTTAACCATATTTTTGTTTAACCATATTTTTGTTTAACCATATTTTTGTTTATAGTGGTCATAACCACAATCTTTAGCCAATAGGTGCCTCAAATGTCCCTTTAAAATTCAGCAAAATGAATTAACCCATCAAATAATTGCCTCTAACACTTAAGAGTGGGGCCTGTGGCGCTTAGGCGCGACCTTCTCTGTTTTACCGACGCTTAAGTGTCGGATCTGGCTCTTAGGCGCCAAAACACTTTTGCACTATTTTTACATTTTTGCTCCAAATTTGATCATTTTTCGCTCCTTTCAATATTTTTCATCTTTTTACTTGTACTTGAAAGAAAAAACAGACAAATACCTTCCATTAAAGCACAATATTTCAAAAATAAGTATAAAAATGTGTCTAAAAACACTATATATTTTAGGTGTATCAACTGACTGCCAGAGCTATTTCAAAATTTAGCCCACTTGCTCTAAGAGAAAACCCACTCAAATGAGGAACCCTTCCTTTTCTTTCAATGAGAGAGAGAAGGTGGAGTAGTTGACTTAGAAAATTGCTCCTTACCTTTCTTATATTGTACCTCCTTCTACGAAGCCACCTTAGATTAGTCTTTAAATCAATTTGAGTAGTAGGAGTAGGCTGATTGGCCTCACATCATACAAATAGTCCAATGAAAGTAACATCCTGACTAGGCAAAACTGACCGTGTTCTCACCCCTTCCTCTTGGGATTCGTCCTCATTTTCAGTCTCTTCTGGGTAAATGAATGGATCTCTAGACACTTGCTGCCTTCACTAAAAGCAGCTACACACTATAGATATGTGTTAGTATAAGCTAAGGGCCTCCTTTCTTTGATGGTTAGTTAACAAGTTGAAATTTTTTGGATCACTACCATAGTTATAGATATAGAGAAAAGAATTGTACCGACTCCATCGTCTTGAGCCTCGACCTAACTTCCTTTGGTCGTTGCAACTTTTTAAGAACTATCTTTGCCCAGACCCCTGCTTTTGCTTTTTTGGGTAGTTTGGGTAGGAACTGCCACATCCTGCTTAGCTTCTTCTGTGTTAGAGGCAGCCCACAAATCTACCATCATTCATCCAAAGAGTCTAGAAAACAAGACACTATTGACAACCACTGAATCTGTATACTAGAAATTGAAAGGAGTCACCCATCAATTCAGCTCCCACGACTCGGGTGTCCCTAGTTTTCTCAATTTTGATGCCTTAGTTTGTAGAGGATGAGTTGATGAAGAACTTTAACTTCAAGTCTTTGACTTTGTTCTCCAAGCCTGAGAACTAAAACCGACCAATAGCGCTAAACTGCAGGTACCCTCTAGCCCTCACCAGAAAAGAGAGCATGTGGATGAAAAAATTGGTTGACCACACGATTCCTCTTAATCAACAGAAAACTACACAAGTCATGATCTTCGTGATAGAATTTGGCTTAGTCTTCACTGAGATAACACTACACCGTTGATAATTGCCCTAAGTTCCTAGTATAGAAGCAACCACAATCTGCATCTCAGTTGGCCTCTATAAATGACAAGTTCATCGCCAAATTGATCAATGGCCCTCTCATTTGGGCAAGTGACTTGAAACCTAATAGTCGAGTCAAATACAAAGGCCCCCTCTACAAAGGTTACATCTGATAAGGATAAAATCGATTGTTAGGTCGTGATTACCACACCAAAAGTTTGGAGAGTATGCTTTGGAGCCATCAGAGAATGCAAAAAGAAATGAATCTAAAATCAATTGAAAGGAAAGGCCGCAAGGAAGAAAGAAAACTGAGCGATAGAAGTCTAGAGAAAAAGACAACAAGTGTGCAAATAAACACCACAAACCCAATTTATAGGGACACAACGAAAGAGGAAACATTGTATAAAGATTTCAAGAGGTAACATCACATCAATAGATAAATTGACAAGAAAAATGAAAATAAAATATTTTTTTAATTAATTACATTCGGATCCTAGTCTAACAGAAGGCACTGTACAAGTTGGTTCTCGGATTCCTCGATCAGGATAAAACCCTTCCTAACTAATTTTCTATACAACATTTGACCACTAAGCTTGAACTTATTTGTTTGATCAGCCTTAGCTTGAGCTCTCCATACAAAGGCATCTTCTCAAAGTATAGATACTTCTCAGCAAAGAGAAGTAGTTTCCCCTTGCATATCCTCCAACTAGATCAACACTCAGTGGAGATCCACTTCTCACTGACCCAGAGCAACCTGCATTTTGTCAACACAACAATCATTATTCTCGTGGATGTTCTGCAATCAAATGGCTACCTACCAACGAAAAGATAAATGAACAGAATCACCTTAGATGAAAAGCTACAAGTTCTCAAGAATCTGACTGGTTGAAGATCACTCGATCGACTGTATACCAACAAAGTAAAGGGTTGTTGATCGAACAAATGTCAGACAACCAAAGAACTACCCAGGCTTGTTGACCTCACTTTTGGTTGAGGTCTAG
>NW_018224579.1:0-231 GCF_001263595.1 Phalaenopsis equestris | reverse complement strand
GACATCAATTTTTGGATGTCATAAGTATATGGTGTGCACTTGTGATCGACGAAAATTTGTTATCGTGCACCATGCATGAATTTGACTCAGATTGACCTGAGCACCAGCAAGCCGACGACGAAACGGACCACGCGAGTGAGTTCGGAACGTCAATTCCACTTGAAAAAGACGCTCGTTGCACCACAATAACGCGGGCGGTAAAAATGTACAAATTATTGTTTTAACCCAAAT
>NW_018224578.1:0-890 GCF_001263595.1 Phalaenopsis equestris | reverse complement strand
TCGTGAACAAATAATCATCTTATCAAAATCTCAATTAAAGTGTGAAGAACGTGGACATGCATGCTTTAAAAGAAAAATATAATGAAATTATAACTGATCGGGTGTTTGTAGCTTAAAATGCTAGATTAGCATACGACAACAGATGCTAGATTAACATACGACAACAGAGCCTTAATCCCATTACGTGTGGTCGGATACATGAGTTCTCTTTCTCCATTGGGTCCTATTTAGTGTCATATTTTCATTAATAAATTTAATATGTTCTTAAAAAAATCATATTGATATGTAAGAATCTTGACACATATTTGAATCAGAACCTTCAAATTCAAATTTAAAAATGTTTACACACAAATTTATAATGCAATGAAGTGTCTCAGTGAGAACAAACAAATGACATGAAAATTGATTTGATCTGTGATCAAGTGGGCCCAGATCATGCACTTAAAGCATGAAGAAAAACTTTGGAACATACTTTAGGGGACTAAATAAACTCTAAATCTAACAAGTTCATTGTTAAGCATAGCATCTGGATGTGACGAATCCAACGAGCTTAAGATCACTTAATTTTGACATCATTAAGACATTCAAATGCTCCTAAACCAATATCTGATTAAGAGAATCATTATGGGTAGTCCAATAGAGTTGTTTGAATTCATGCAGTATTTATGGAGAATGTCACTCCGAAAATCTATAATTAGATCCCCACTCTCTCCATGAATGGGGACCTAGACTTCAAGCTCTTGAGGGATCCCGAACTTTACCACAATTTACCACCACAGTCATCACTATTAGATCACTACCATATGGTCTTTGTTGTTGTCAAACCACTGAGGTCAATTTGCCGCTCGACCATTAATTGTTGGACAACCTCTGTAAGGATGTCAATATCA
>NW_018224577.1:0-276 GCF_001263595.1 Phalaenopsis equestris | reverse complement strand
TCAAATTTTAGTTGTTAGATGTATAAATACATAAGATTTTGGGAGGTATGTATGTAAATGCCAAAAAAAATGGAGAAATTATTGCATACGGACACCACATGCATCTCTGCATGCGGTGTCCGATCCTGACCGTATTTTAGGTTGGGCCCACCGAAATACATCATGATCGTAGATCACCTGATTTACGGTCAGGATCGGACACCGCATACAAGATGTATGCGGTGACCGATCCGTATGGAATAATTTTTCAAAAAAATGATGGATTAAAGACAAGTA
>NW_018224576.1:8439-9646 GCF_001263595.1 Phalaenopsis equestris | reverse complement strand
AAAGTCATTTGACCAAAATTTCATAATCTTTTTTGAATTTTCTGTGATTTATTAAAGTTGTTTGAATTTTTGGGGATTTTAATAAAAATAAAATATTTTATATGTTGAAAAATATGTTTTATATTTTTGGAAAATCTCTCTAAGGTCAGGGAACTCAGAGAAATTTATTTTATCTTTTTCTAATTTTTCCTTGATTTATTGGAATTATTTTAGTGAAAACTCATTTTTAGCCTTTTTTAAAAAAAATATTTTTAAGCTTTGAAATTCAATATCTTTATCTAGAAAATCAGAAAAAATATTCTAATTATTCTTAAGTGATTAGGAAGCAATTTAGAACATTTCCATGAGTTTTAATATTTTTGTGATTTTTATGGATTTTTAATTAATCAAATATTTAAAATAGACTAAAAATCAAGTTTTTATTTTAAATATCATTTTATTTTTATAAAAATACCCCTGATCGCAAAGAACTCAAAAAACTTAGTTTCATAATTTTTTGAGTTATATTTTGATTTTTAAAAAATCATTTAAATGCCAAGAGTGGTATTTATCTTTAAAAATCAATTTAAGTGTCAAATGAACTCAAAATATTTTGAAATTTTTAAGATGAGTTCTCTGGATCATAAACTACAATGGATATCAAAAATGAAATCATTTAAATGTTTATATTTTCCAAAATTAATTATCTTAGTGATTTAGTGTTAGCAAAATTTAAGTGCATTTTAAATGACTTGACCTATGAAATTATTTCTAAAGGTTTCTCTAGTCATGTTGGACCTTCCAAAACTTTCTTAGGATTTTCTAATTAATATGCTATTTTCCATGATTATTTTAAGGAAATAATGTGGAATAGCTAAAAAAATATGGATCTCTATATAGGAACGTCTTTTGACTTTGGAAAAATTAGAGGATATTTCCCTTGACAGAGGTTGTAACATGCCAAATTTTCAAGCCAAGGTGATATATCAATATGCATGGAGAATCAAATGCTTCAAAATAGTTTTTAATTAATTAAAAATAAAATATAAATAGCATGGTCTTGAAATTTATTTCACATTATTCTCCTCTGTTCACTGAGTAAGAGGGTATTTTTATTTTATTATTGTGATTTTTCTACACAAAGTTATGAATTTTCTTAGTTAAGGGTATTTAAATAAATAAGAAAAAGCCCTATTTATCTATTTAAATCGTATGTGCCACATCAACC
>NW_018224576.1:0-6502 GCF_001263595.1 Phalaenopsis equestris | reverse complement strand
CAATATTAATTGAGACCAATTGGCTAGGCTATGGGTTCAATTGAGTGAGATTAAGTCTCATGGTCAAGATTGGGGTTTTGACCCAAATCAAAACTGAGCTCAAATCATAGACCAATTGAGCCTGGATTTGGTTTAGTTTGGTCATATAAAAAGGGAATTTGAGTTTAGGATGGGAACTGGGGTCAATTAAGATCAAATTGATAGACATTTGGGATGGATTTGGGGAATTTTGGGTCTTTAAAGGACATTTGGGGATTTTGGTTAAAGATGGTCAAATTGGCCAAATTGGGTCATGTGGTAGTTGAAAGAAATAAACTTAGGAATATTTGGGATATATTGGCATTTTCTAAGAATTTTAGAATTTTGGAGATTTTGGGTCAAAGAGGGGTCCCAAGGGCAGTTAGGTAACTTAGGGATGTTTGGGGCAAAAGACCCAAGATGAACATTTCAAGTAGAATTGGATAGATATCCATTCTAAAGGAACCATGGATCAATGAAATCCCCATTTTGGGTTCTTATGTATTGGTCTTAGCCAGAGTATTATGAGGGTATGGTATTGTATATCTTAGCTCCAAACCAACATCCAGGGTCAATCCTAAGGCCAAGTAACCCTATAGGAACTCTCCTTGAGTTCCCTCATAATGATCTTACCTACTAAGTTCTAGAGTTTAGGACCAATATGTGGAACTTCAAATTGAGTAAAGAGAAGAGTTTTGAGTTTCTAATGGTGAGGGTACCTTTTCTAGTTTTCTAAGACTAGTCAATAGGAAAGTACTATGGCTAGACCAAGGCTACTAAAGAAGTTTCTAGACCTCAACCAAAAGTGAGGTCAACAAGCACTAAACACCAATAACCACCTATTTTAAATTCAAAATTTCCTTCACCCGTTTTAAAATTTCCCTCTCTTTTTTTTCCTTAACATATCCCTCAAAAACTTCCAGCTCCCCCTCCCCCTCCCCCTCCCCCTCCCCACACTTAAACCCCTCTCTTGGTTGAAATTCCACACTCTCCCTTGTTGCATCTCTTAGACAAAAAATCCCCCTCCCCTCCTCTCATCATTCAACCAAAAACTTCCATTCTCTTCCCCTTTCCACCTCTCCAAAACTATGCCCTTCCTCTCCATCCCTTCTCTCTTTTCCTTCAAGAACCGAGAGCCCTATCTTTACACCAAGATAAGAAACTTTCATCTCTTAAGCAAGGCTAACAAGGATTTCTATTCAAAATAAATGGTATGAACCCCTCTTCTCATTCCATTTATTTCTTTTGTTAATTTTGCATGATGTAGTCCATGGAATTGTGGTGTTTTTCTTCTTCCCTTCTCCTTTCTCTCATGATCGAGCCTTCCTTTTTCTTATCATTACTTTTTCTTTTCCCCCATAAAAGAGCCTTACATCTAATGTACCCTCTATTCTCACTTAACTATTCCCTACTTCCACTTCTTCCCTCTCTTCTCATCCTAATCGAGCCCTACTTTCACTAAATTCACTTCCTTCCTCTCTTCTCTCCCTAATCGAGCCTTAAATCCACTTACTCCCTCTCTTCTCACCCTAAATGAACTTTACATCCACTTTCTCCTCTCTTCTCACACTAATTGGCCTTTACATCCACTTCTTACATCTCTTCTCGCCCTATCTGAGACCTCACACCACACATAATACCACACCTAAGCTAAACCTTACTTTCTCCTTTCCTGGCCCCATACCCAAAACCCTACTCAACTTACCACACCCTCTTCCTTCCATTCTACCCAAAAAATGTATCCCTGATCCACACACTTCTCCCCTTTTTCAATACCCAAAAACCCTAACACAACCCTCATAAACTCCCTACACTCTTCTACTTCACCCCTAACCCTAGCCCACACAATTCTCTCCTCTTCCATTGCACAAAAATCTTAACACAATCATCAGCTCTTCCATTTCATGCCATACCTTTAACACAACACATAAAGCCCACACTCCTTTTTACCCTACATGAAACCTAATAAAAAAAAAAAGAAAATGTGATATGTTTGTATGTCAGACAATGTGAAAGCCATATGGTTTGTGCTTATGCTTCATGCTAAAAAAAACTCATGTCTTTCATTATGTGCTTATGTAATATAGAAAACCTGTGTTAGGGAACCTATGTGTGTTGAGGTGTATGTTCAATGCAAATAGGAAAATTAGCTTGCTTAAGTTTATTTTATGTGGAAACTAAACTCATGCTTAGTGCCTTGAAATTCATGTGAGGCTTAAGATTACTTTATGTGGAAACCAAACTCAAGCTTAGTGTCTTAAAATTCTTGTGAAGCTTAAGTTTTACTTTATTTGAAAACTAAAATCATGTTAAGGTTCCTTGAAATCCATGTGATGTTCATGTTTGTTTTATTAGGTGATAAAACGCATGCTTAGGTCACTTAAAATCTAAAACAATGTGTATGTTTCGTGCTAGGAAATTCAATTGCAATGTATATGTTTATGGCTAGGAAATTCATGTGATAGGTGCATGTCTCATAAAAAAAATAAAAAAATAAAAAACAAAACAAAACAAAGAAAAAAAAAATGCAAGTTGGGATGTTTATATTTTTCATGGCCAAAACGCAAGTTGAGTTGTTTATATTTTTTATGACCAAAATGTAGGTTGGCTTCTTGATATATATATAATATATATATATATATTAATGGCCAAAATGTGGGCTAGGTTGTCTATATTTTCCATGACCAAAATGCGCGTTGTGACTTGTATGTCCTAGCCACTAATCATTCCTTAAACTTATTTTAAACTTTTAACTTAAATCTTTAAAACCAAAGAACAAACCTACCTTTTAAAAAAGAAACTTAAAGAAAACTTTTTCAAAATACAACTTAAAACAACCATTTTCAAAAAGAGTTTTAAACAAAACACTTCTCAAGTACAGCTTAAAACAAACTCTATTTGAAAATAAATTTAAACAAAACATTTCAAAATACAATTTCAGACAAAATTGTTTCAAAAAAAAAAATTAAACAACTTTTTTTTTTCAAAATACGACCTAAACCAATTATTTTTTAAAAGAAATTTACATAAAACTCTCTTCAAAATACAACTTAAAACAAAAACTTTTTAAAAAGAGACTTAAATAAAACTACTACAAAAGTAAATTTTTTTTTAAACTCAAGCTAAATTTTTCCCAAAAAACTAACCTTTTTTAAAAGAGAAACCTCAAAAAACTCTAAATAAAACAAGAACCAACAATTTGAAGAAAAAAAATTAAAAAGTGGGATGTTTCACTTGTTTTTCTAAATAAAACAAGAATCAACAATTTGAACCCTCATTTTAAAAAATTTTTACGAATTACACCCAAGAAACAAAAAAAAAAAATTCTGTAAGAAATTCAAGAATTGTACAAAGTTTCAGAAGCACAATATGCAGGGATCAAAGTAAAAAAAGTAAGTTGATTAAATTCTTCACCAAACAAATAAGCAACCTTCATGATACTCTGCTAAGAATTTGGCAGTCAGCAATGAAAAAGACATACCACTCGATTGCTATTCATTTACATATCGAGAAAAGTGTCAAAATAATCCCCAACCATTTAAAGGGAGTCATTTTAATCCCCAACTTTTAAAAAATGTCAAATTAATCTCCAGTTATTGAATAAAAAGGTTGAAATAGTCTACTGTTAAAAACAAAAAAATCAGAAACTTAAAAACTGAATTTCGATAATGATTTGAATGAGATTGAATGAGGCTTTCTTAATCAATTGTTAGCCCTGTGTTTATAGAATTATATTGTTTTAGGATTGAATGAGATTGGCTGATTCTTGTACACCATGTTTGTTCAAACCTCATTCTGCAAAATTCTCATAACAATAATGAAAACTCCCCAGTGCAAATGAGTAGCAAACGTGTCAATAATCACGCAGACTTGTAAATAAGAATAACACATTTTCTTAAAAAAATGCTTTTTGAAGTTTACCAGCAGCATTGAACTTCTAAAATTTTTGCATAGTAGTAAACCCAATTCTAGATCTACAAAGACTAAAAAATGGCAGCATTCCTGCAGCCTCGAATGCTTCAATTGCAGAAAAAAATGAAGAAACAATTAGTGGGTAATGGGCATCTTCGCATTACTAATAGAAAAATACAGGAAAAAAGGCTCAACAATATCAAAACTACAAAGTAGCCCGAGACCAGAGAGACAACGAGACAGAGATTTCAATTTTCAATTTCAAAAGCATGAAACAACGGTACTTTTACAGAACAATCCAGCATTACAGATCTATGAAACAAAGACACAACTTCACAGATGCAACCCTCTGGTCCCAAAATACAGCCTTACCTGCAGACCCCCAACCACCCAAAAGACAACCCATAGAACAAAAACACAGAATGATAAAGAAAACCATTAGAAAAAAAAATAAAAGAAAGAAAAACTACAAACTTTTCTTCAGAAACCCCTCTCAATGATTAAACCAAAGGAAGTCTATCACCACCAACCCATAAAAGCTGCCATTTTCAACCAAAAGCTTAGAACACAACTTCCCTATCATAGATCCAACTGAAACGCATTTTTCCTCCCTGCTTGGATCTTGCCTGAGCCCTCTCATCCAGCCTTCGAATTCTAGGCACCAAAGTGCAGACAAAGTCCTGAGCTTTCTTCCCATCACCAGACAGTCCCGTAAGTTCTTCCACCTTCCACCTAGCCACAAGGAACTGGAGGATGTCAGCATAGTCCTTAGCTGTGTACACCCCAAGCTGCTGTGCCACTGCAGAGAAGTGCTCAAAGAGATTATCATCACGACCATCAAACATGAGATGGGCGGGCATTGATATCTTTTTCTTCATCATGTCAGCAAAGGCAATAACAGTGCCATCTGGGTCAATCTCAAAGAGCTTCTCAATGATCTTGGTATAGGCCGTCTCATGGCGTTTCTCATCAGAGGCAATAATACCGCAAACCTGTGCCAGCTTCAGGTCCCCATGCTCCTTGGCTAGCCTGGCAGTGTTGCCATGGGAGATGAAGGTGGCACGCTCTTGGAAGGAAGTATAGATGAAGCCAAGATAGGGATTGTTCTCTGTTCTTGGATCCTATGAGACAAGTGAAAAAAGATGATGGGTTAGCTGGATGAATGAATCAAGCACTAAAATACTGATTTAATGGAAGTTCTTGAACTTAATGCTAATGGAATTATGCTTGCTGAAAGGCCATAACTTTCGATTAACCTTAGGAAAAATATAGATCCCTTTTTCGTACCATCGCTTAAATGCAATCTTTTACTTAACTGACGTAAAAGAATTATCTTCTACCTGCGACATGATTAGGGGCCATAAACTTGGCAACCTGCCTTCTTTTTCAAGTAAATTGCTAGGAAAACAAGCGCAAGGAAGCAGAATTGTACAGTGATGGGGGAAAAGATGGTAATAAAGTCCCAATAGAAAAGCAAAGTGCAGTTCCATTCATGTATGCTTCTCAATTCCATCAAACTAAATCATGCAAATTGCAATATACAAATAAAATAATTTTCTCTCGACTCAAAATCATCCAATGGAGTCCTTTTTAGTTAACTATAGTTGTACCACAAAAGCATGATTTTAGATCCTGCATTGAGAACAATGCGGAACTTCCTTTCATTTGTCATATATCAGTTTATATCATGCATATATTAGCGTAAAACTACAACAAAGGCGAGTGAGTGGTACAAGGGGTGACAGGTATGGCGCACCTATGCCTCATCTGTAGCTCAACTAGATTACAACAACATTAACTTCACCATAAACCAGAATAACAAATAGCGCCATAAATGCCAAAAAAGAATATTAACAATCTTACCATTCCAGAGCCAATCAGATATTGAATTGTCCTCTCAATTTGTTTCATATCTACCCTTCCACTAAGGTACATGTACTTGTTGAGGAGGTCTCCATGTCGATTTTCTTCAGCAGTCCATGCCCGAGTCCAAACCGCCCAGGAAGTGGGGCTCGCACCTGTTTCATCCCGGACACCATCAAGAGTATTCAGCATGGTTTGGTAAGTAGGAAGAGCTTCTTCTGTGATCATGTCTCCAACTAGAACAACAAAAAATTCATCTGGGATTTCCTTTGAGCGTTCTCTTAATTCCCTAACTTCATCATGGAAACTCTCTGCAGAAGGATCTGGCAAAAAATCCTGTGGCTGCCAGCACTTCTCCACAGGCTTTAGGTGTACCAGAATGTTATCATTTGCCCAGTTCTCCAAGGACTTGAAGATCTCAACATTCTGGGGTGGCATGGAGTGAGTGATTTGCTCATGCACCTCACGTGGGGGAGTGAAAGGCTTTTTCGGCATCACAACCCTAGTTTCATTAAAGTAATATAAATAATTAAACATCATGAACAAACTATGTTGATTTAAATATAGGAAGATTTACACACATCCCACTCAATATGTACTTACATATCTAACACCTAGACTTCAATTTTTACATGCATGCCACTTTATATCTAAATGAAGAAGTGTATTTCACATTTTAAAAGTAAAAATGGTGATATTTTTTATGTGA
>NW_018224575.1:0-544 GCF_001263595.1 Phalaenopsis equestris | reverse complement strand
ACAACAGCTACATTGGATGGTGCTTCTTCCCTTTCCCCTCATCCATTTCTTCAGCTCGAAATATGTCCTCTCCATGAGAAGGCCCGCTTGATCTCTATCTCTTAAATCAAAGATGCAGTCCAGAATACTCTTTTCATCTGTCTCAGAGAAAACCTTGGTGTACAGCTCCAGGGCTTCCAATATACTGATGAACTTTCCTTAAACCTCTTCATAGAACTCGAATTCTCTTTTATTTACTCTGCTTATCTTGTAGTATTCTACCATACTAGGAGTTGGCAGCTGCCGCGGGCATTACTTCCTTCGGGCCTCGGCAGAAACCCAAACTAGTGTTGATTGATTCGAAATATGAGATTGAGCCTCTAGTGGGATGTATGATCTTGGGCTCCATGGTGCGTGTTGATCTGTCCTCAGTGGGACATATGGTTTTTTCGTCGCGAAGTCTAGAGTCTGAGACTCGTTGGTGCTTGAAGTGTATTATTCTAATGTACTGAAATGCTATAGATGCAGAACATTTGTCGGCACTATTTTTGGTGTGGAGTTTGCC
>NW_018224574.1:0-515 GCF_001263595.1 Phalaenopsis equestris | reverse complement strand
AGATCGAAAAGTAGATCTTTGCAAAATGAGAAAATTTGAGTCATTAGCTCATTTTGCAAAGCTCGGAGACGTCGTGAAATCGGGAAGAGTGTTGTCACTAGCCCGTTTCATGACGAGATGGAGAAATTCCCCCTTTGGAGATCCACGGAGAAATTCCCCCACTTGCTTCACCAAAGCAAAGGCGGCAATTACCATCTTTTTGTATATTGACGGTTAGGTCGTTAGCACGAGAATGCCTCCCTATCACATGTTTATGTTTGCATGTTGCATTTTGCATGTCACCTCACCTCACTTCACCTCCTCTAGCCATCCCGGCCCGATGAGAATTACACTTCGCTTCGTTCAGCCGCCCCGCTTCGTTCCGCCGCCCCGGCCCAACGAGCACCTCACTTCACCTCGTCCTGCCACCCTGGCCTCGCTCCCACCAGCCGCCTCGGCCCGACGAGCACCTCACTTCGCTCTGATTGGCTGCCCCGGCCTGACGAGCATCTCACTTCGCTCCGATTGGCCGCCCC
>NW_018224573.1:0-1009 GCF_001263595.1 Phalaenopsis equestris | reverse complement strand
TCCAATTGACTAGGCTATGGGTTCAATTGGGTGAGTATAAGTCATATGGTCAAATTTGGCGTTTTGACCCAAATCAAAATTGGGCTCAAATCATGGACCCATTGAGCTTGGATTTGGTTTAGTTTGGTCATATCAAAAGTGAATATGAGTTTAAGATTGAAATTGGGGTCAATTAAGATCAATTTGGTGGATATGTGAGATGGATTTGGGGAATTTTTGGTCTTTAAAGGGCAATTTGGGGATTTTGGTTAAAGATGGTCAAATTGGCCAAATTGGGATTTTCTGGGAATTTTTGGAATTTCTGGAATTTTTGAAATTTTGGGCCAAAGAGGGGTATTTTGGTAATTAGGGGGTGCCTTAGGGGTCAAAAGGCCAAGATGGGTATTTTGGTAGAGTTGAGGCACCAATCATCACCAATAAGCCATGGACCAAAGGAAGCCCCATTTTGGGTCCTCTACATAGTGGTCTTCGCTAAACCATAGCCCTAGGGCTAGTAGATTTAGGGGACCATCTACATGAGTATCCCAAAAGATCAAGGGATCTAGGTTAGAAATTTGAGCTCAGGGTTGTGAGTGAATGTGGGTGTAGATAAGTGTAGCGAGTGCCTTAGCTTCAGACCAACACCCAAGGTCAACCCTAAGGTCCAGCAATCCTAAGGGTGGCTCATCCTGAGTTTCCCCCACAGTGACCCCACCTACTAAGTGTTTAGAGGTTGAGACCAACATGTGAAACTTCAAGCTGAGTAGAGAACAGTTTGGAATTTCTAGTGGTGAGGGTTCCAAGTCTAATTCTCTAGGAATAGTCAAAAGGAAAAGTCCTATGGCTAGACCCTAGGCTATTAAAGAGGAGGAACTACACCTCAACCAAAATTGAGGTCAACAAATGGACCCCCAGTAGGTGTGGTGTGCTGGGGAAGCACACCGCGCGTATTGACGTTGACTGATGAGATCAGCAAAAAAACCAATACAAACTTGTAAGTCAACAGACTCAGAAGTACGTGTAGAGTTGC
>NW_018224572.1:0-395 GCF_001263595.1 Phalaenopsis equestris | reverse complement strand
CAATTTAGAAAAAACATATTTAGTAAATGAGACTAACTTATGGTTTAGAAATTTTTAATGTTAAGAAATATGAAAATATGAGTTTCTATCTAATAAGGAAATATTGTAAATTTTCCAAATATAGAATTTAGTCCTTTTATTGTCTCTACTTAAAAATTTTTACTTACCATATTATATCCTTAAGCTTAAGAGTTTCTCAAGTTTTATACTTTGAAAAAATCAAATGTAGAACCAATTTTTGATTAGACACAAATTCTCATGTTTTTCCTGCCTTATTTTTTTCTTTTCTTTTTATTTTTCTTTTTATTTTTCTTTTCTTTTCTTTTTCTATTTTTTTTTTATTTATTTTTTTCAGGCAATGATTACTATATCTAGATAAGCCTTTAATAGTTTTG
>NW_018224571.1:4772-9135 GCF_001263595.1 Phalaenopsis equestris | reverse complement strand
GTATGCCCAAATTTGGACTTGAAAATCTTATACCTTACGATTGAGAATTAGAACGCACTGTTAGAAAGGTTAGAAGATTAAGAAGAAAACCTAGAAATTGTGATACAATGGAGAACAACATGAACAATCAAGGAATAGAAAATGAACACCAACCTAGACCCTTACGAGATTGTGCAAATCCTACAGCAGATGAAATTCACTTATCTATCCAAAATCCTGATGTAGCTGCCAATTCATTTGAGCTTAAACTTGCTATTATCCAAACGGTACAAAATAATAAATTCGGAGGAACACCAAATGAAGATCCTATTTTACACCTCGTTAGTTTTCTAAGACCATGTGCTACTTTTAAATATGACAGAGTCTCAAACTATGTTGTTAGGCTTAGACTTTTTCCTTTTTCACTGAAGGATAAGGCTAAGATGTGGTTAAACTCGTTAGCACCTGGATCTTTTAGAACTTGGGGAGAAATGTCACAGAAATTTCTATCCAAATATTTCCCTCCATCTAAGACTGTTAAACTAAGAAATGACATAACATCGTTCTGTCAGATTGATGAAGAGTAAATATACGAAGCTTGGGAGAGATTTAAAGATCTTCTTAGGAAATACCCTCATCATTTGTTACCATATTGGTTAATAATTCAAACTTTTTATAATGGATTAGTGGGATCTTTTAGATCGATTATAGATTTTGCGGCTGGTGGTTCGTTAATGTCAAAACCTTTCGATGAGGCTTATTCATTAATAGAAGAGATGGCTACCAACAATTTTCAATGACCCTCTGAACGAGTAAATCCTAAGAGAGTAGCTAGTATTCATGATTCTGATGCAATATCTATGTTAGCTTAACAGATTGCTGCAATATCAAAGAAATTAGATAATTATGGGATGAATTATTCTCCAACACCACCTGTGATGGAAGAGAATTCATTTGGGCAATTTGTGGATGTTCAACCTTCATATTAGACTTTAAATGCTATTCATAGACCCAACAACACTTATTTGACTTATTCAAATTATTATAATACAGGTTGGAAGAATCATCAAAACTTTAATTGGAATAAAAATTCTTCTACAAATCAACAATGGACAAACAACCCATTGGGAAATTCATCCCACCAAGGAAATGTAAACTATAGACCTTCTTTTCCTCCATGAATTAATAGTAACTCTCAAATTAAGGAGAAGAAGTTGTCTATGGAAGAACTGATATTAAACATGGGTCAACAGTTACAAAATCAAGGAAATCAATTACAAATTCAAGGAATTCAATTACAAAATCAAGGAGCTACTATTAAGAATATTGAAAACTAATTAGGGCATATCGCCACTGCGCTTAGTAACCAAACAATAGGAAATTTTTTGAGTACTGTGGAACCAAATCCTAAAGATCAGGGAAAAGAACAAATTAAAGCAATTCAATTACAAAGTTGAAAGGAATTGGAGACAAGAGTGCAAAATGAAATAGAAACTAAAAAAGAGAAAGTGGATACCGAAAAATAAAAGGATAATGAGTACCCAGACTTAGAGTATCCATTTACACCAATGAAAATTATTGTTGAAAAAGCTCCACCACCGTTTCCTCAATGATTGAAGCAACACAAACAGAATAAACAATTTTGCAAATTTTTGGAAATTCTTAAGAAGCTAACTATAAACATTCCCTTCATAGAAGCTTTAGAGCAGAGGCTCAATTATGTTAAATTTATGAAAGATATTCTGAATAAGAAAAGGAAGTTCACAGATAACGAAACTGTCGCACTTAGTAAAGAGTGTAGTGCAACTATTCAGAAAAAGCTTCCTGAAAAATTAAAGGATCCTGGTAGTTTCACTATACCGTGTGCTTTCGGTGAAAAATTTTATGGAAGAGTTTTTTGTGACTTGGGAGTCAGCATTAATCTTATGCCTCTATCAATTTTCAAAAGACTAGGATTAGGAGAAGTCTCACCTACTTCTGTAACTCTTCAATTAACAGATTAATCAGTTACATATCGTAAAGGAGTTATAGAAGATGTGTTAGTAAAAGTTGATAAATTTATCTTTCTTGTGGATTTCATTATTTTAGATATGGAAGAAGATAAAGAAATAAATATCATTTTAGGGAGACCATTTTTAGCTACTGGAAAAGCTATGATAGATGATCAAAAAGGAGAATTAACTATGAGAGTAAATGATCAAGAAGTGACTTTTAACATTGCAAAATCTATGAAATACCTTTGCCGATAAGAATCTGTTTCCGTCAATTATAAAATCACCTAAAATTAAGTTAAAAATATTGCCTAACCACTTGAAGTATGTGTTTTTGGGAAACTCATCTACATTATCTGTTAATATATCTTCAGAGTTAAATGATTTGCAAGAGCAAAGACTTTTGGAAACATTAAAAAGAAATAAAAAAGCTTTTAGTTGGACCTTAGCTGAAATTAAGGGAATCATTCCTTTGATCTGTATGCACAGAATTATATTAGATGAACAATTAAAACCAAGAGTTGATCCATAAAGGAGATTAAATCCAATGATGAAAGAAGTAGTAAAGAAAGAAATTTTGAAAATGATTAGACACTAGAGTTATATATCCTATTTCAGATAGTGCGTGGGTAAGTCCAATTCATTGTGTTCCTAATAAAAGGAGGAGTGACTGTTGAAATAAAAGAAAATAATAAATTAATACCTATCAGACAAGTTACTGGGTGGCATATTTGCATTGATTATAGAAAATTGAACACTGGCACCAGGAAAGATCACTTTCCTCTACCATTTTTAGACCAAATAGTAGATAGACTTGCTGTGTACAAATATTTTTGCTTTTTAGATAGATATACATGTTACCACCAAATTTTTTCTATTGCTCCTAAGGATCAAGAAAAGACAACATTTACTAGTCCTTTTGGAACTTTTGCTTTTCAAAGAATGTCTTTTGGATTATGTAATGCACCTGCGACATTCTAGAGATGTTTGATGTCTATATTTAGTAAGTTAATTAATTATGGATTGGAAGTATTTATGGATGATTTCTCTGTATTTGGATCATCATTTGACACATGCTTAAAATATCTTGAAAATGTTTTGGAGTTATGTGAAAGAACTAATTTAGTTCTAAATTGGGAGAAATGTTTTCGGAAGATGGTATGGAAGCTGACCCCGCAAAAATCCTAGTTATATCTCAACTAACACCTCCTACTAATGTAAGAGAAGTTAGGAGTTTTCTTGGACATGTTGGTTTTTACAGGCGTTATATTAAAGATTTCTCAAAAGTTACTAAATCTCTATGCCAACTTTTAGAAAAGAACAAGAAATTTGAATTTACTGAAAGCTGTTTAAATGCCTTTGAGTTATTAACAGAAAAATTAATCACAGTCCCTATTATAGTTTCACCTAATTGGGAGCAACCATTTAAACTGATGTGTGATGCTAGTGATTATGTCATTGGAGCTATCCTTGGACAAAGGTACGAAAATATTTTTAAGGTGATATACTACGCTAGTAAAACTCTTAATGATGCACAAATAAATTATACTATTACTGAAAAAGACTTGCTGGCCTTTGTGTATCTTTTGGATAAATTTAGATCGTATTTAATTGGAGCTAAATGTGTTGTGCACACTGACCACTCAGCTATTAAATATCTGATGCAAAAGAAGAATGCCAAACCAAGGTTGATTAGATGGATACTGTTGATGTAAGAATTTGATCTTATGCTTGATCTTATGGTTATTGATAGAAAGAGAACTGATAATCAAATTGTTGATCATTTATCAAGATTAGAAAATCATGAATTATCTAACACCGATGATGAAATTACAGAGAGTTTCCTGATGAACAATTGAACAACTTTATAATGTTAGTGAGTGGAAAATACCATAGTATGCTGATATTGTTAACTATATTGTAAGTGATATTTTGCCACCTATGCTGACACCACAAAAAAAGAGAAAATTTATTCATGATGCAAAAGCATATTTTTTGGATGAGCCTTATTTATATAAACAATGTAAGGATCTGATTATGAGAAGATGTGGACCTTATGAAGAAACTGAGCTAATCATTCAGAAATGTCATGATTCTGAATTTGGAGGACATTTTGGGATCGATAAAATTGCTTATAAAATTTTAGAAGTTGGATTTTATTGGCATACTATATTTAGATATGCTTATAGATATATAAAAGCTTGTGATCGATGTCAACGAGTAGGCAATATATCTAGAAGAAATGAAATGCCTCTAAATTTCATATTAGAAGTTGATATCTTTGATGTTTGGGGATTAGATTTTATGGGACCATTTATTCCTTCATTTGGGACCTTATATATATTAATTGCAGTAGACAACGTTTCTAAGTGGATTGAAGCACAAGCTTTACC
>NW_018224571.1:4458-4762 GCF_001263595.1 Phalaenopsis equestris | reverse complement strand
GTGACGCTAAAAGTGTTTCAAGATTTTTAATGAAAAATATTTTCACTAGATACGGAATGCCTATAATGATTATTACTGACGGAGGATCCCATTTTAGGAATAAATATATTTAGAGATTGGCAGAAAAGTTTAATATTATTCATCAAATTTCTACTACTTATCAACCTCAAACTAGTGGGCCAGCTAAAGTTTCTAATAAAGAGATTAAACAAATACTTGAAAAGACTGTAAACCTTAGTAGAGTAGATTGGTCTACTAGACTGGATACCGCATTATGGGCTTACAAAACTGCTTATAAAACTCT
>NW_018224571.1:2816-4338 GCF_001263595.1 Phalaenopsis equestris | reverse complement strand
CTAAATGAATTGAAAGAATTAAGAAATGAGTCTTATGATAACGACAGAATTTATAAGGAAAAATTAAAGTTATGGCATTATCGGAAGATTAACCAGAAGAACTTTGATCCAGGACAAGAAGTTTTACTTTACAACATTATACTGAAGTTATTTCCTGGGAAATTGAAGTCTCGTTGGTTAAGGTCATTTACTGTGACTCAAGTTTATACTTACGGAGCTGTTGAAATTGAAGATTAGAAAATTGGAAATAGATTTAAAGTGAATGGACACAGATTAAAACCAGATTTTGAGGGTAAAAGACAAAATTTAAAAGAGGTTTTAATGATCAGTCAACCTGAATGACACCTGAATAGGTCGGGCTGACGACGTTAAACCAAGCGCTTTATAGGAGGCAACGCATATTTTTCATTATTTTTATTATGATTATAGTAGTTTTTATTTGAATTTTTCATTAGTTAGTATTAGTAATAAACTCTAATACTCTTATTTACCCTTGAATTATCATAAAAATTGGATCCATAATGGAAAATTGGAACGCATTTGGACCAGAGCGAAACTGTGCAATTTTTGCCTTGGGCGCCGACGGCGCCATCGACGCCGCCGATGGCGGGTTGTGCCGAGATTCCAGGCAAAAGTAACACAGAGGCGTGGCAACGACGCCATCAACCCTGTCGACAGCGAGACTAGTGAGATGACGGTTTCTTGTGTTCGAGTGGCAGTTTTTGACTATTTTTTGGGCGAGAGTTACCTTTTTAAACTTCCAAATTCAATTCCTATTCATATTTTCCCCCAAAAATGAAGTGAAACTCCACCAATTGCATTCCTATGGCATCCAATTCCCCTGATAATCCCAGAATGCAGTTTTTTAATCAGCGAAAGTTTATTAGTGCAGAAGCGCAACGGATCCAAGTTGATGTTGAAGAAAAGATTAATCAAGGAACGAGGATTCGTGAATTGTGGATTGAATAATCCCATGATGTATATTGAAGAGATGATTGTGCAGCGAAGATGGGAAGTGCTATGCTACACTACCGCCGCTGTGGCCACTACTGTGATTTTCCCTGTAGTGAAAGAATTTTATGCAAATTTGCATGGAATCAACCGGGGAGTTGTTTATGTGCGAGGTAGGTGGATAAAATTTACTCCTTCATGAATCAATGAATTATACATGGTACATGATAGAGAACATTCTTGTCTGCCACTATTCAAATTTCGTCCCGACAAGGAACCAGATGAATGAAATTTAACAGTATTTAATAGACTAAACTGACGATTGGGAAATGAGAGAGAATGGGTATGATAGTTTTTCTTCAACACTTTTGAATCCCATCTCTAAACACTGGAACTTCTTCACTTCTGTGAAACTGTTACCGACAATGAAAGTTGGTAAATTTTCTAAGGAAAGTGCTATTTTGAACTATTGTATCCAAAGGGGACTGTCGATTGATATTGGATCAACAATTGTGAAGTCAGTTTTGGCCCTATTCATGGATCAACTTATGGGCTTGGACACCCTTCCACA
>NW_018224571.1:1261-1845 GCF_001263595.1 Phalaenopsis equestris | reverse complement strand
ACTTTTTGACACCGGATTTGATCTTCTCTAGGTAAGAGCTTCACTCCAAGCTAAAAATATTTGATTTTTACCCTGTATTTCTTCCACATTGAGGAGATCCGAAGAATTTGAGAATGTGAAGAAAATTTGGGAAGAAATTCATAGATCTTATTGTTGAACTCTTTGAATTACCATAGGAAGCCATAATTTGCATATTTGAAGTATAATTTGGAATTTTTCTTTGATTTGATTAGATTAAAATGTCACCACGACAAAAGAGCGAGTTGAGTTCGACGAGTCTAGCTTCGCATCAACACTTTTTATGAAGTCCCAAACTCTTATAGCTGTCAATATGAATCTATTAATACGATGGAAGGCCCCCTTACTGATGTGATCAACTTTCTCACTGATGGGAAATGAACATGGAAGATAAAGCAGCGAGAACGGGTAAATTTATCTGCTTCCATGTTGAATGCCACCTCTAAGGTGTGACACTATTTCATTTCCTCTACTCTGTTACCAACTTATCACCATAGTGAGGTAACTAGAGATTGAGCTATTCTAAATTTCTGTATTCAGAATAATAGAACTATAAATGTGGGGTG
>NW_018224571.1:0-1117 GCF_001263595.1 Phalaenopsis equestris | reverse complement strand
TTATGAATCCCATGAGAAATGGAGAACTGGAAGTAGGAGTGAAGAACCTTCTACTAGTAGAGATGTCCCCTCTACAAGTTATGACCTTCCTCCTCCTTCTAGCTCCCCTACCCTGACTGACTTGATGAATGAGTTGACCTTACAGAGGAAGAGTATAGATTTGATGAATGAAATCAATGAAGGGATTGGACGTTTAGAATGCCGACATGATTATAATAGTGAGTACCTTCAGAGACATTCTAATTTTGAGATAGCTTATTATAATGCTCAGACCCGATACTACAAAGGTGAGCCTGATGTTACATTCCCTGAATGCCCTCATTATACTCAATCTCAACCCAATCCACCTGTTAAGCAAGGCGACGATGATATAGCATGGGACTTTGATATTTGAAGGAAACTGATGTATTTGTATTTTTATTTTTATAATTTTTGTAATGTGGAAAATTATTTTTTGTACTTTTAATGCTTATGTTGATTTGGACCCTTTCTAATTATTATTTTAAATGTTTAATTTTTAAATGTTTAATGTGGTAGTAGAAATGTGCATGTGTAGCTTGTAGATGTTGCTTAGTGCTATGTGGATTGTAATGTGATGTGATGTTTATTTTCATTTTAGTACTTTTATCTTTTTTTAGTATTATGGTTGTGTTAGGAAATGTTGTATTTGTTTAATGTTTAAGTTTTATACTTATTTCAAAATTTCATTTCCCATAAATGTCTCTAATGATTTATATGTGTAGAAAGCTCCTAATATTACAGACCAGGTGAATTAGAAATTTTAAGAAGACCTGCAAAAATTTGAGAAGGCCTAAATTGCTGAGGTATGATTTATATTTAGAGTTTTTCTTTCCACCAGTATTATCTAATATTTAAAAATTTAAGTTTGGGGGAGGGAAGAAAAAGATTAACTATTAGATGTCCTTTATTTAATTATTTTCAAAAATTGTTTATATGATTTTATGTAGTGAATTTAATTCAGGTAACTATATTTTTGCAAATATTTAAAGATTTTGGTAGATTTAAAGGAATATTTTTGTAATAAAAATTAATTTTATGACTTAAGATGTTTAGTGTAAGAAAATAAGATTATAGTCAACTATTTAAAGTAAAGGAA
>NW_018224570.1:0-840 GCF_001263595.1 Phalaenopsis equestris | reverse complement strand
ATATATATATATGTATATATTGGATTTTACAATTTTTTTATAATTTTTTTATAATTTTTGAAAATTTGCAATAAATTAAAACTAATTAATATATATATTTAGTAACCCGTCAGTTCAAATAAAGTTTCAAAGAAAATTCTGATAAATTATTTCCTTTTTAAAGTTTCATTTTTTCATTGCCCCCAAAAACAGAGCAAAAAACTTGACCCTACCCGTAATTACACAGATATTTATATTCCTTAATATGCCAGAAACTAAAACCAATATATATTTAGCGAATGGTGAGAACAAATGTAATATGATAAAATTTAAAGAAATAATTTTCTCACTAGTGGTACTATGTAAGTATACGTATCATTTTAACTAATTTAGAGTTCTTTAAAAATGCCAGTATCGATCCCACAAGAAAAACGTAAACAAAAAAAATGAAATAAAATACATGAATTTTAACTTTAAGAGAACTTAAGGATGTAGCAATTTTCTAAAATTGAAAATTAAGTTTACTAATTTCTACTAAATGTAATGATTTTAGAAAAAAATATAAAAACAGACTTTCTCCGTGCAAACAATTCATAATCAGTATAAGATTTCAAATGTTTAGAAGTTTAAATGTGGTATTATGATAAATAGGAGCATACATATTCTTTATTTCATTCAATGTGTAAAGAACATTGACTAATCTAAAGGTGTTGGCATGTATAGTAGTGTTGGGTAGGTTCTAGTTTCTCACTCTTAGATTATCTACTTTGCTCTCTCTATAGGGCCTACCAGAGACCCTTAGTTCCAATCTCTAGACTAAATTGACAAAAGAATCTATCCTTCACTCTAGAAACATCAATT
>NW_018224569.1:0-743 GCF_001263595.1 Phalaenopsis equestris | reverse complement strand
AGATCGTTACATTGTTTATATAAATAAGGCTCATCGTAAAAATATGCTTTCAAATCATGAATGAATTTTCTTTGTTGTTGCAGTGTCAGTATGGGTGACAAAATATCACTTATAATATAATTAACAATATCAACATAGAAGTTAGGTAATTTTAGAAAAATCTTTAATAAAACACTTGTAAAAACCAACATGTCCAAGAAAACTCCCAACCTCTCTTACATTAGTAGGTGCTGTTAGTTTAGATATAACTTGAATTTTTACAGGGACTGCTTCCATACCATTTTTTGAAATTTTATGCCCTAACACAATTCCTCCTGCAACCATAAATTGACATTTCTCCCAATTTAGACTAAATTAGTTCTTTCGCATAACTCCAAAACCTTTTCAAGTTAATTTAAGCATGCATCAAATGATGTTCCAAATATAGAGAAATCATCCATAAATACTTCCAATCCATCATCAATTAACTTACTAAATATAGATATCATATATCTCTGGAATGTTGCAGGTGCATTACATAATCCAAAAGGCATTCTTCGAAAAGCAAAAGTTTCAAAAGGACTAGTAAATGTTGTCTTTTCTTGATCCTCAGGAGCAATAGAAATTTGATGGTAACCAGTATATCCATCTAAAAAACAAAAATATTTGTGTCGAGCAAGTCTATCTACTATTTGTCTAAAGAAGGTAAAGGGAAGTGATCTTTCTTATTGGCAGTGTTTAATTTTCTATAATCAATACAAATA
>NW_018224568.1:0-553 GCF_001263595.1 Phalaenopsis equestris | reverse complement strand
AATTTGACCATCTTTGACCAAAACCCCCAAATTTGTCCCAATATTGACTAGCACCCCAAATCTCAACAATTGAATGTCCTAAACCTCAAATTGGCATCCAATTTTTATTGGAAATACTTTATAAGGTCATTTTTAACCAAACACAATAATTAATTTGAGCTTAGCCCAAAGCTAGCTCAATTTTGACCCAAATTTGACCCTTAGAGGCTTAATTTAGGTCTATACCCAAACTCATCGAAACCCATTCAAATTGACCATCAAATCAACTTCAAAACAACTTTCATCCTTCATGAATGTTGTTTATCATGATGTTTTACATCAAATAAAATAATTAATTTGAGCTTATTCCATAGCTAGCCCAAGTTTGACCCAAGTTTAGCCCTACATGCTTAATTTAGGTCTAAACCCAAACCCATCAAAATCCATCCAAATTGACCACCAAATGAACTTCAAAACAAATTTCATCCTTCATGAAAATTATTCATCATGATGTTTTACACCAACCACAACAATTAATTTGAACTTAGCCCATGGCTAGCCCAAGTTTGACCCA
>NW_018224567.1:0-6383 GCF_001263595.1 Phalaenopsis equestris | reverse complement strand
CTAAGTAAGAAATGTCTAATTTTCAATTAAAAAACACTTTGAATTTCGATTTCAACAAACTTATAGTCAAAGTGGTTGACTTAATGAGACAAATACAATGATTCCAATGTTGGTCAAATCCGAGTCAAATCAAACTCAGATATAGCCATTAAACCATTTTTGAAATATTTTTGTGCCCAATTGGTAGGTCAAAATGATTCTAAATTTAACAAGCTCTTAAGTATCTCGATGAGATAAATCTAACAATCGCAAAATCATACAATTCTGACATCGTTAAGACACTTAAATGTTCATAAAACTCCATCTGATCGAAGGGATCTCTCTGGGCCAGTGGAGTGCTCTGGATTCTATCTTTATTTATCAGGAGGCATCTCTTAGACTATATAAAGAGAGCCCCACCACTTCATGAAATGGGACTATGACCTAAGCTTGGAGGAGGATCGAGAAGAGAATCTGAAGTTTAGTGCTTTACACTGAAGATCTGGAAAATGCTTTCTGGTTTTGACCTCGTCGTCTACCGATAATCACCACTCGCCGACCGCTGCTGACCGCTGGTCGCCAGCCGTCACAGACCATTGTTTGCCAACAGCCACCGATCATCGCTTGTCCGGCGCTGCTGACTATTGCTCGTCAACCGCTGTCGACCACCACTCGCCAACCGTCATCGACTAATGTTGGTTGCCTTCCTAGTTGTTGAAATGAAGCACTTTGTTGAACAACGACCAATGTTGTTGAGTAACAAAGAGCGTTGTGCAAAGTAGTGATGAACGTTGTGGAACAATGAAACACTGTGGAGTAGAGATCAACATCACAGAGCATTCTACAGAGCAGCACGTCCTTCTCAACACTGCTCAATGACTCATTTTGAGAATGATGTACCGAAGTTTTAACAACTACAACCGCTTCCGATCGTTGTGCATCGTGTATTCCTGCATGCAAACACTGTAACTGCATCACCCTTCCCGCTTGTGAGACAAGGGTCTGTCCGTGTAGTGATTAGACTATAGTGGATTATTTCTGACTAGACTAGAGCCCTTAATTTTTTCCCTTTACAGTTTTTCACATAAAAACTTATGATGTCTCTACCTGACATTTTTATTTTCTAAGTATGTGTTGAATTCTCGTACAACGTTGAGACAATATTTTATTACTCTACCGCCACAAATTCCTTAGAATGGATCCACTATATAAAGACATTTACATACAGAGCACAAACTTCTTATGTATTACATATCTCACACCTAAGCTTTCAAATGCACACACATATACTCAAATCCTTAGTATCAAATAAAAAATAACATTATTATTACTTTTTTAAAAGTGAAATGCATATTTTCTTGCAAAAGTTCTAAACACCAAAGTGTTTTGTACCTAACAATGAAAATTTAAACGCCAGATATATAAATAAGAATACAGGGCTAGGTTGGTAAATTTCACAATTTTATTTAATTATTATATTATTAAAGGGATAATAACATACATACCACCTGAAACATTAATATTTACAAATCAACCACCCGGGTGATCTTTTGAACTATCGAATCGAATCGATGTATTTATGCGTGTCACAATCAAACTAATGACAAGTTGATAAAAATGAAAAAAAAATATAGGTTGGGGTTTTACCATGAATTTTGATATTTGAGTGAAAATTAAAAAAAAAAAATGAATGAAAGAGGGTATTTGATTTATAAATGGCAAATTTCGGTTGGTTTGTATGTGATTGTCCCATCATTTAATTATTTAAAATTTCTAGTTCATTGAAATTAGTAATTTTTTTCTTATTTGAGCAGCATCAATTTTCATAGGGCCAAGGGATCATTTGGTTTATTTACGTTAAAAATCATATTTTGCAAATAATAATTAACTTTGTTAAATGTATTATTTGGTTAAATGTAAGCAGAGAATAACATTAATTTCATATTTATCTAATTTTTCAATTTCTTAAAAATACTATTTATGAGTTAAAACGAAATCCATACTTTTTAAAATAAATCTTTATTTTTATTTTCAATTGACCAAAGAAGCCCGCCGCCGTAATTTTATTTATTTATTTATTTGAAGCTTCTTTTTATGAGAAAAAAATTGTGTACGTCAAGCGTACGTAAAAGGATACACGGGGGTTACACGGGGATTACAAGGGGTTATAACCCCGGGGTTATAACCGTGTAACTCTCGTGTAACCCCACTGTAATCTTGTAACCCCAATGGATAAAATAGAAGTGCGGGTTACAGGTGAGTTACACGAAAGTTATACGCGGGTTACAGGTGAGTTACACGAAAGTTACAAGGAAGTTATAACACGCTTGTAACTCCCATGTAACCCCCGTATAACGCCCGTGTACCATATTACGTACACATCTCTGTGTACGATTGACGTACGCAATTTTTTTCCTTCTTATGAGGTTTGAAAAAGGGACATTTACCGACATCACCCAATTTTTAAGTATTTACATATATGACATCTAAACTTTATTTTTTTATATTTATAACACTCAAATCGTGCCAATAACAATAAAAATATCTCTATTTTAAATATTTTGAAAAGTAAAATATACATTTTCATGCATAGGTAAGGAAGAACACATGTAAAATTAAGGTTTCGGCGTTAGATATGTGTGTGGTATGTTAGTAAACCTTTTTTTTTTTGTTTCTTTCTAACAAATAGCCAGTTTCGAAGTAAATAAATGAATAATGGCATGAGCGATTATTTCGTGCGGAACGCACGTAGAGCTACGTGCGCTCTCCGATCAGCTTCGATGTGCGGCTGGGATCGGAGAACTCTACGTGCGCCCTCTCTGCAGCAATAATTAGAGTTAATGGCAGACACTGACTGTTGCTGGAACGAAGAACAATAGTCAATTATGCTTCACTTAACCAATGTTGAAAACAGTACGACACGCTAAGAACGAAGTTAGACAAGAAAAACAAATTTTATTATTGTGGAGAAAATTTGTCGGGTTCTCATATGGGCTTAATTATATTGTCCGGAAATGCCCAAATTGATGGCCCTTTATTTAGAACACATGCCACTATGCCGGAAGGGGACTAACCTTTTAACACTCGTTTTGGTGCTTTACTTGCGATCAGTAATGATGAGGTCTATGGACTTATCCTCGCCCTACACTTGTTTTCTTCCTCCTTTATAGTGGACCTCACATTTAAGTTATATTCCTGTCGCTTAGAATAAAGTTCTTTTGCACAAGTATGGGGTGTAACACATTGCTAGAGAGAGATTTTGATTTCTTTTGTTGATAGTAGTTCGCATATGTAACTAGAAAAGTTAAGAAATATTCTAGTTAAGAAATGTGTGGGGAGTGCAAGTTGTTTTGCATGAGAAATTTGAAAAAAAGAGTAACTAGGATTTTGATGGAGGTAATTTTTATTAATGGAAAGTATGAAGTACTAGAGAACATTGTTTCTGAAATAGGAGAAGACATTGAATTAAAGCACATAGAAATAGGTTGCTACTAGCATCTTTGTCTGTTGAAAATGCAGTGAGGGGTAATATTAACTCGGTTCTTTTTTAAGAGGTGAAGTAGTATTCGCTTCATTCAATAAGCAAGTTGGTGTGAGAAGTAAAGGGAGGCCATTAAGGATAACTAAATTGGCCCTTCTCGTTGCAGTTAGAATAGCATGAATAGGAGGTGACATATGAAGTGGTGCAAAGGATTGTGGCGACTGCTAAGAATAGTTGAATTTGTTCTACTGGAGATGAAGGAGGAGCAATATTGAGGTGGTAGTCATGGCCACCATTAAGGATTATTGGTTGGTTCTCCTTTTGTGGTGAAGGATACAAGACAAAGAGGAAGATGATGAAACAATGCAGAAAGGTGGCGAGAGTCATCGAGGATGATTAGGTTGGTCCTTATCTTGGAGATAAAGGCAAGACAACCTGATGGTGATGAAGAAAGAGGTGCTCGAAAGTCATGAGGCCACTTAGGATGTTGGGTCAATTCTCTTCTAGTAGTTAGAGTAGCACAATTTAAAGCTTGTGAGAAGTTCAATGAAGCCACCAAGGATAGATGGATAATTCTCCCCAAAGAAGTACAAATAGCATGACATGGATATGGAAAAAAAAAAGTGACATTGGAGGGTTATGAAGGAGACTAAGGGTCCGTTTGGGGCCGCTTTTTTACTAAGAGCTACTGAGGTAGTCATTTTTTAGACTTGAAGATGACACAATCTTATGCTTGTAGGAGGTTGCATAGAAAGGCCATGAACATGATTAAAGACAATAAAAATTATGCTACTTCTATAGTTGGGAATGACATGACCAAATAGATTGGTAAAATTGCATAAATTATCATTATAATGACTTAGCATAGTTTAGGTAGTCCTCATACACGTCTAGAAGGCAAAATTAGAACCTAATGAGCAAAGAGATATAAAAAGTTCATGATAGCAATTGAAAGTAGTAAGAACGGTTCCACTTTATAAAGATAAAAATAACATCATTGACATGACTTGAAAGTGGTGAGCAGGGTTGTGCAACAAAGGCATGGTGGTGACTATGAAAAAATAAACTAGCCAACCCGATGCAACTCCAAAATAGAAGATCAAAAAGCAACCACATTCAACACTCAAAACCCTTGCCAGCTCTCCAATTCCAACTTAGATTGGTAGTTTGCAAGTAAAGAGGTAGCGAACACTAGATGCTTGCTCGATAGCAAGATTGTGATAGATTAGAACAAAATAGCGCACAAAATTTTCAAGAGGTTCGGTGGATGCTTAAATGAGTTTTATGTGTTAAATAATTAAATATGTTATTTTAAATGTTAAAAATGTAAATTATAATTGATGCGAGTTAGAAGAATCACAACATTAAAGTATTGATTTTCTATCGTCTTAACATTGCATGAATATCTAACACACACTCAAGTAATTAAAGAGAAGTAAGCCAGAGAAGACACTTCGATTATTTACGTGAAACCCCTTGAAAGGGAAAAAATCATGGGGTCTGACCCATTTCAAATAATTCACTATGAATGATGAGTATATATGTCTACTATTCTCCCGAATTAGATGGAATTACAAAGTTGTAAATCCATAATCTGACTATAGTTTTTGACAACAACATACTGCAAGGGTCATAGTCAATTTTTGAAGAGGTTGTAGTCCATCATGAGTATTGTAGGCGATGGTGGTAGTGTCAAGTTTTTGTAGAATTTGTAGTTGATAATCATTACATCAGTTGGCCAGGTGGGCCCTAGATAGTTTCTTTAGGAGCGTCGGCTGGCCATAGAGGAAGTAGTAGGGTGTTGTAGAAGTTGTGGACCACTAAGGCGTATAGGTTAGAGTGGTGAACTGCGTGACATCTGTGGGCTGCAGAGGCCAGTGTCAGGAGTTGCACGAGTTGTGGACCACACAGATTGTAGTTGGTTATGTAGGGCGTAGTAATGAGTAGTAATGACGTTCATAGGCTGCAAGGGCCAAAGTTGGTAGTTGAACGAGTTATGAACTACATAAGCCGTAGTTGACCACGTAAGTCATAGTGATGAGTTATAATGACGTATGTTGGTCGTGGGGGCCAAAGTCGGGAGATGTGTTATTGCACTATTTTTGAGATGTGAGGTGTATCGTTACCCCCATCTTCAATATGCGCTATTGCACCATATTTGGGGTGCATTGTACACTGTTGCACCGTCATTAGGGTCAGTAGGGTATTTGGGATGATGTGTCACTTCGTAGGTAGTTTTGTGGCTATATGATGTCGATTGTTGTTTCGCATTGTGCTTCGTCACAAGGAGTGGGTGACGGCTGATGGTGAGCAACGTGGCCTGCAAGTGGTAGTCAACAGTAGTTGTCGGTTGATAGTATTTAGCAATTGCATGAGTAAGGAGGAAAATTTAGCTCTTTCTCTTAGCTTTGGTCCTCTTCATGCTTCAAACACTTCCTCCCCACATGAAAAAGGTGGGGCTCTATTTATAGAGCCCCGGTTAATGAAAGAATATGAACCACTCCGATTGGACGGCCTTAAGAGATTTCATTGATTAAGCGACATTTGATTGCTCTATTTTAGGGCTCTTAGGATTTATCTTGTCAAGACGCTCAATTCAACTATGAGTTTGCCCGATTCAAAGTTTGTTTGACCTTCCAAATATATTTGGAAAACTTCCAAATAGTGGTTTAATGTCTTGATCTGAGCTTTATCCGACTCAAATCAATCAAATTTTGGTATCATTGGTCCCGTCTTGTCGAGCCGGTCAGTTTGTATATAAGTTTGTTGAAATCGGAGTTCTGGATGACTCTTAATCGAAGTTTGAACATTTTTTTTTCAAAATGATTGTCTCGAGATCGGTGTTATACCTCGTGATTTGTGCTGGTTGTTGAAAATTTGTTTATGGCATATCAATAATGTTTTAAGGAGTAAGCATGCAACA
>NW_018224566.1:0-359 GCF_001263595.1 Phalaenopsis equestris | reverse complement strand
AATACATCCATATTTATCTTATATTTTAAGCATATGAAAAGTCGCTAGTTACGTCGGGCTGATGACGTTAAACCAAGCGCTTTGTGGGAGGCAACCTATAGTTATCAATGTGTTTTTGCTTTGATTGTTGTTTTGAGTCTTATTAAGAAATTTGGGGTAGTATTTTTGAATTTATTATGTTCTAGTAATGATTTTTACACATTATTTAGTGACCTAGACATGTTAGAATAAGAATTTGGACGTTAAGTTGACTGGTGCAAAAATGTGCACCGGCGCTTAAGCACCAGATCCGGTGCTTAAGCTGGATAGTTTAATAACATGTGAAAATTTTGATTTCTAGAAGGTATAATTGCAATTTA
>NW_018224565.1:6638-7340 GCF_001263595.1 Phalaenopsis equestris | reverse complement strand
GAACATAGTTTGAATCTTCCTTAAAAAGTTCTTTAGATTGATCTAATTCCTCGTTTTGCTCGTGTTCCAAGTCTTTTTATTCAGATTTTTCTTCATAAGTTTTTTTGAAATGACATTCACTTAGATATCTTATAACATCCATCCTATAACATTCATCATCTTTACTTTTTGCAGGATGTTTCATTGATCTTGAAATATTGAAAGTAACAGTTTGATCATTAACGTGCATTGTTAATTCCCCTTTCTGTACATCTATCATTGTTCTTTCTCTAGGAATATGGCTAGGAATAGTCTCCCCAAAATGATAGGTATCTCTATATCTTCCTCCATATCTAGCACAATAAAATCAACATGAAATATAAATTGATTTACTTTTACTAGGACATCTTCTATAACTCCTTTAGGGTATGTTATCGAACGATCTACTAGCTGCATAGTTACAATAGTAGGGGTTATTTCTCATAATCCCAATCTTTTGAAAAATGATAATGGCATAAGGTTAATGCTTGCACCTAAATGACATAAAGCTTTCCCATAAAATTTGTCTTCTATTGCACATGGAATTGTAAAGCTACCAGGATCTTTAAGCTTTTTAGGAAGCTTTTTCTGAATTATAGCAACGCACTCATCACTAAGTGCAACAGTCTCATTATTTTCAAAATTCCTTTTCCTGTTGAGAATATCCTTCAAAAACTTTACATA
>NW_018224565.1:0-6450 GCF_001263595.1 Phalaenopsis equestris | reverse complement strand
TCCTCTTTTGATCCTCTTTTGATTCTTCAATTTCTTCTTTCTCAACTTCAATTTCTTTTAAAACCCTACCTTCAAACTCTCTTCCACTTCTAAGTTGAACAGCTTTTACTTATTATTTATTCTGGTCTTTTGGATTTGATTCAGTATTACTAGGAAGTGTTCTTTGTGAACTATTACTTAATGAATTTGTTATTTTCCTGTTGATTCATAATATTTCTAATTATAGCTCCTTGACTTTGTAATTGATTTCCCATTTGTAACACCACTTCTTCTATAGACAACTTCTTCCCCTTAAATTGTGTACTACTATTGAAACCTGGAGGATAAGTAGATCTATAATTATTATTCCATTAATTGTTCTAGTTTCCCAATGGGTTTACTTGATTGTTTTCCCATTATTGATTATTACCACACAAATTATTGTTCTAGTTAAAGTTGGGATGGTTTTTTCAGCCAACTGGGTTATAATAATTTGACTATGGGTTATTATGCTTGTTACTTATGGCATTCAAAGTTTCTAATGATGCTTGAGAATCTATCATTTGGCCTAATGAATTCTCTTCAATCATGGAAATTGGTTGAGAAAAATTCATTCTAAATTGGTCTAACTTCCTTAAATTACAACAACTGATTTGCTAACATAGTAAATGCATTAGTTTCATGAATATTGGCTACTTTCTTAGGATTCACCCACTCAGAAGGCCATTGAAAATTATTGGTAGACATTTCCACAATTAAAGCATAGGCGTCATGAAATGATTTTGACATCAATGAACCACCAGCAGCGACATTGATAATTGATCTAAGAGATCCAACTAATCCATTATAAAAAGTTTGAATTAATAACCAATCTGGTATACATGGTGTGGACACTTTCTTAAGAGTTCTTTAAATCTTTCCCATGCTTCATAAAAAGATTCCCCTTCAAATTGATTAAAAGATGTAATATCATTTCTAAGCTTCGTAGTTTTTGATGGTGAAAAATATTTAGCAATGAATTTTTGTGTTAAATCACCCCAAGTTCTGATTGATCCAGGTGCTAACAAATTTAACCACATCTTAGCTTTATCCCTCAGTGAGAAAGGAAATAACCTAAGTCTTATGACATCTTCTGATACATCATCGTATTTAGATGTAGCACACAATTCTAGAAAATTGGCAAGATGTAAATTTGGATCTTCACACGTGTAAGCGCCAGTGGCAGTTATTGGACGAGTAAATTTGGTTTCTGTGAATTTGAAGAGGTTTTTAGGTGCCCATTGGCTTAATAGGTGGTTATAACCACCATGGACAAAAATTATCACGAAAAGATGCATCTCTTGGAGAAATACATCGAATCTAAATATATTTTGAAGAGTTTCCAAGGCACCTCTTGGAAAACTATAAAAGAAAGAAGAGAGGACTTTGAAAAGAGTCCTGAAAGTATTGGAAAGTTTTGAAAGTTCTCATTTGGGAAGTTAGTTCGGAGAGATTTCCAGGCACCACTATTACTTTTATTTTTTTTCCTTTTTGTTATTTTATTTTGAGTGATTGTAAAGAGAAGATATTCAAAGGAAATTCAAGAGTTTGGTGAAGAACTTGAGATAAGTTTTTATCTTTTTGTTTTGAGACTACTTTTGGTTTTAATTGAGACTTGTTGTTGGTTTTGATTTCTACTTTTAAACTAATTTGTGATTTTATTTTCTCCATGGATTCTGAGTAGTTTTCTTTATCTTTCTTCTTAAAGTGATAAGTAATTAAGTTTTCGATGGAAATTATGGAGAGTATTGATCTTTAATGTTAGAAGAAGTTGTGATGATTTAAATCAATGCACTTCATTTACTTCTTGATTTGGTCAATCCAGATGTTAAAATTTGTTTTGATAACATGTAAGAACCAAGCTGGTATTGTCTCAATCAATAATTGGAAAGAATCACATGAGGCTGTATGAATGAGAATGTAATTCATATGATTGAGTGCAAATAAATAGAGAAATATTCATTATATGGTGTAGAGTTAGAGGACTTTAAAGTGATAGTTTAAAGCCCCCAACTTGTTTTATTTTTTTAGGTTCTGATATGAGAATGTTAGCCCCTAGGTGGAGGGAATTGAAGGAGAGTGAGGGCTAGTATCTTCGCTGCCTAGCCGGTCTTCAGAACTATTCAAACTTTAAATTAGTCAATGTTCTTTATAGCAACTCTAGTAAGGGTAAAGAATATTATTCCTCCTATTTGGCACAACACAATTTACATACTTCTACAACATAATTCCTATACTTATTACTCATTCCTGATAAGAAGAAATATATTTTTCTTATTAAGTGCTTTTCATCTACAATACTCTAGTTATCTTTTTAAGTTGTTACTATTTTGTCAAAATATCAAAAATACCAAAAATACTTGAATTTTTATCACTGAAAAATATATTTACTTTAAGTGATTATCTTCTTAAAAATAGAAAGTTTTCTAAAAGTGCATATTATATAAATTCCCTGTAGGTTCGAAATTCAGGTCTTAATCAAAAAGTCTTATATTACTTGATAATGATACGTATACTTGCGTAATATCCCAATATATATATATATAAAAATTAAAAGCTAAATTCTTATTTTTCTTCAGGATCAAGTTATTGGTTTTGCTGTAAAATAAGGAAATATAAGTGAAATATAATCTGAATTAATGCTGTACTTTGCATATTAGCAGTATCAAAAGGGATCACAAACCAACAACAAGTCTCAATTAAAATCAAAAGTTGTCTAATACCAAGGATAAAAACTTATCTCAAGTCCTCCACAAAACTCTTGAAGTTCCTTTGAATCTCTCTCTTTTACAACACTCTCAATATAAAACTAGAAATGAAAAAAAGGATAAATATGTGGTGCCTGAAAATGTCTCCAACTAACTCCCCAATTTTTGAACTTTCAAAACTTTTCCAGTACTTTCAGGACCTTTTTCAACGTCCCAATCTTCTTTTTTTTATAATTCTCTAAAAGGTGCCTTAGTATCTCTTCAAAATGTGTCTTGATTCGATGTATTTCCATAAGAGATGCATCCTTTCGCAATAATTTTTGTCCATGGTGGTTGTAACCGCCTATTAAGCTAATAGGTGCCTCAAAAACCTCTTCAAAATTTGCAAAAACCAAATTTACTTGTCCAACAACTGCCACTGGCACTTAAACGCAGGGCCTCTAGCACTTAGGCACGACCTTCTTTATTTACCCTGCGATTAAGCTCCGGATCTAGCGCTTAGGCGCCAAAACACTTTTGCACATTTTTCACTTATTTGCTCCAAATTTGATCCTTTTTCACTCTTTTAAGCATTTTTCACCTTTTTTTACCTTTACCTGAAAGAAAAACACAAAAAATACCTTCTATTAAAGTGCACTATCTAAAAAATTGGTATAAAAATGTGTCTAAAAATACTATATATTTTAGGCATATCATTCTTCTGTCCCAAGATTAATTTCTTTCAATTCATCAAATGTTGATTTAATTTTTTTCTCAAATTTTGGTGGACTGTCTTCTATCAGTTGATCGATAAAGTCATCCTCCACATTGAGGCAATCCTCTTTTGATTCACTAGTAACAATCATGCAAAATTATGAATCATCGACTGGTCCTACTATACTAAATCCAAGACCTTCTTTCGAATCGGAAGTTTGACTTTTAACTTTCCATAATTTTTCAAAAAGTAGTAATTTATATTTTGGTAATTATTTTGGCAAATATCCCTGATGAATTAACTTTGGTACACAAGGAGAAAAGTAAGCAAAAGGTAATTCCATTAATTTATTATAATCCTTATCCAAATTTATAAGGTTTTCAAGATTAGTAGAAGTATAAGCACGGTAAAATTTGATCAGTTTTGAATCAGCGCTACAGACTTTCTTGGACTCTAAACTCTTAACTTTTTGAGGGAGAATTGGGGTAAGGGTCATGGAATTCACATAGTGGTTGATCCGATCATACCCGCCCATATTCCCCTTTCCCCTCCTCCTTCCAAGATTATCTCTTCCGTGGTTTCTTCTATTTTATCATCTTCATTTCTCCTTCGGAGCTTTTTTCATCATCAATATTGATGGTCGACTTAGTCTATTCAGCAATTATATTAGTTTATCCTCATCCACGTCCGTGGCCTCAATCTTGGGTATATGGGCTAAAAGAACCTCTACCACCTCATTGTGAAGTAATGATAGTAGATTGTTGAGGCGGAGTTGAATGGCCTCTTCTTTATAATTTTACTGAATCTTCCACTTCATTTACCACAATTTCACGAGAGAAAACAGTTTTCTATAGAGGCGCATAGTAAGCTGCATCTTCATGAATGCCACTTCATGAACTAAAAATGGTGTCGGCCATTTTTTTTTTGAAAATTTTGAAAATAAGATTTTAAATTTAAATATAATATAATATATAATGAAATTTTAATTTTGTAAAAATGGGTTTTTTTTTTGGAAAATGATGAGACCAGATAAACCTCATATATCTAATAGTTTAAATAGCTAAACATGATATCATAAATGATATATCATCTCGAAAGATGAACGTATCACTTATTGGTAGGCTTAACCATCTAAACACTTAAAATTTTATGACTCTATTTTGGTCTGCAAATTTTATAGCTGAAAAATTCCCCTATCTAATACACAGATTAGACAGAGTTTAGATTAATTTGGGTTCTTAATTTCCTATAGAGGGAAACCCCTATAGTTAATTACGTCTTAGACAACCGAAGTCACCTAAGAAGACTCTCAATTAAGATCAAGGTTTCTTCTTCAAGAATTCAATGTTTAGGTTTCCACGATTTCTTATTGGAAAAGTCAAGTGGGATAGGCTCAAATAGCAACAGTTATTTCTGGAATCCAAAGTAGTAAAAGGTAGGAGATGTCAAAGATACTGAATAAGATTCAGTGACATCTAAAACTAATCCATGGTTTGACTTTACATATTTGAAAGAAATTATTTGATGTTTCACTCCTGAAAGTTATTTAGATATTCATGACTTATGCCTACATCTCATATGCAAATAGCCTGAGAAAATAGGAGGATTTATGTCGCACCAAATGACTACTTTGGAATCCTAAAAAGTTTAGGACTTCTATCGTACAATATAAAATCATAGAAAGTCCTAAAAGATGGTGTATGAGGATTTATGTCGTGCTAGATGAACAACCTCGACGTCCTATAGGTATGTTATTTAAATCTATTGAAGCCCTGTTGATGTTCCTCTTGCCGCTTCCTATCGTCGTCTCGATCATTTTCAGGAGTTGAATCCTTACTCGACCACGTCGATGCCTCATCCCGAGAAAAGAAGTGAGAAAAGGAAAACCATGCCTCAAACGACCTATCCTAGGGTATTATACAAACATGTTAGAAAAGCACATGTTAGAAAAGCACATGTTAGAAAAGCAATAATTAGAAGCATGAGTACAGGTGAATGTCTATAGCACGGTACGGTAAAGGAAAGGAGAAACTGTGTAGTAAAGTACAATAACAGGAAAATACTGAAAGAAAACTATGAAAGTAAAGCAATGTAAGGAAAATAAAGACTATGCAGTAAAAAAAATATGCAGTAAAGGAACAAAACTGAAACAACTAAATGTACTTGACGAGCTCTGTTGAAATTTCAAAATAAATTACAATGACATAGGAGGGATTAATTTAGCATTTGCTGATTATGAAAGAAAAGCTAAATGATGAGCATATAAAAATCTCAAAGTGGGGTATCAGATTTCAATTTGGAGATAAGCTCAGATTAGACTTCTTTTTTGTTATTTTATCGATCCCCCAGGCTACTAATATATTGAAGTTAACCTATCAACATCAACTAGAGGTCACCAATGAATCACCCCTATAGTCGGGCAGCCCTAAACCATATCATTTAATGGATGTGTGAGTTAAATCGTATCCAAACTTATCAGGGTGTGGTGCACCTATATATATGATGTTTTAAATGGGTGGTATACAGTATCTGAACTTATAAAGATGATGTCTAATAAGTGGTATGTAGTATCTATTCTTTTCTAACTACCAGTTCTCAAACCTTTTGAAGAGGGTTAGAGCTGCTAACAACTTAAGGAAGTGAAAGGGCATCTCAATTAATTGAATATTGATTTTATATTTTCAGCTATAAAAAAGACTGATCAATGGTTCTATACATCATTGCATGTTGCCCCTCATCTCAAACTAATAGGCCATCTCAATATTTCATATGCTCATCCGACAGAATTATATATATATTTTATGTTAAGAAAAATAGAAGAAGTAGTCATTTAAACATTTTTATAACATCTACCTTCCACCTCTAAGCTTGAACTTTAAACTAGTATATGATCATGACATATGCTATCAATTTTTTAAAGAGAAGTATGCTTCTATGCTCATATTGCCAAACTCAAATCCATGAAATTTATACAATCAAAAAGCCAATTCCAGCAAAGGGCTAGAACCTAAGCCACCACATGATATACTT
>NW_018224564.1:1176-9010 GCF_001263595.1 Phalaenopsis equestris | reverse complement strand
TTGGAGCTATGCTCCTTACATAAAAAAAAAAATGTGTGTGTGTGTGATATATATATATATATATATCTGTGTGTGTGTGTGTGTGTGTGTAAATTAAAATGCCTTTCCAAAGTTTGTGACATGATTCTGATTCTGGCGGCTGACAACATCCAATGAGCAACTCCTCAATTTTTTAGTGCCGACATACCTTAAAATTTAGGATTGCTGCGTTGACGAGGAGCTTAGAGCTAACTTCAAGTTCAACATCATACAATAGCATATGGATCTACAACAGCAAATCCTTCCCTAGATTCCTATCCAATTGACTTACGGCTTTGTAACTTAACACCAAAATTCGGTCACATATGTAGCGTGGTCTATAGGACGCTGGGCTGATAGGCTAGTTAATTCTGATGGGCTAATCAAAATGTTAAGGAATTGACTTTAAGTTAACCATTGTTCTTCATGTGCTCAAAAGAGGGTAAAAAAGAGATTTGCTCCTATAGTCATTGGCTATATTGAATTTTATGTATCTCGTTCCTAAACATTATCTAATTCACTACACAGAAGTAGTAGCTTTTACATCTTAAAATTCACCAAGCCAATACATCTAGATAGGGTTATCTTTTAAATTAATATTTTCTTCTACAAATAGTTGTTATTATTACATTTAATATCTTCATTTAGGAGTAGTTGTTGGTTGTTTTAAACTTATGAATTACATTTAAGAGTTCTTGTTATAAAAACCACTTAAATCGACCTCCCAAACTAATACCTAATAATAGTATACTAGAATTTTGACTAAGGCCCTCTTACCTCACTTCCTTAAACGGGACTCCACTAGAGCCCTATATTACTTGAATGATACATATACTTGCATTGTACCCCTAGTTTGTAAACTATTAATAAAAAATTCTAAATTTTATAACATATCAATTTTTCACACTAGCTGCTAAATATAAACTTGGTCAAGTTTTTGGCAACGTTGTTGGGGAGGCTATGGTGAGAACTTTAAGAGAATTTTAGTTTAACTCAGAAGACTTATATTTGAAAATTATTGTGTTATTATCTAGTGTGTTTAATTATTGTGTGTTTATTTTTAAATAAAAACAAAAAATAATAATAATAAGAAAATTTAAAATATCAAAAATATTTTTTTTGTTGTTTAACATGCTTGATATCTATCCTTTTAGTTAAGTCTCTAGATTTATATGCATTGTTCATGAGCTACAAACCTTGAGTCATATGACTCAGAAATAGAGAGAACTAAGGGGAGAATTAGGAAACATAAAAGATGTTGAGAAGCTATTGTAGAAATGATGAATTATTATAAAAATGATATACTGAATATTTTAACTTCTCTGATTAAAAATATTTAAAAAAAAATCAGATCATTATGCAATGTGTCAACCCATAACTAGTCATTCATGAAAATTCATTTGGACAGATGATTAAAATTAAATTCTTTGAAAATATTGATGAGATAGACGATCACTCAAATAACCCTTATTTCAATTACAACAACCCAGGCTGAGAAAATCCTTCCAACTTTAACTAGAATTACAATTATGAAGGAGGAAACCAATCATGGGATTACAATCAACATGATCCTTTAGGTAATTAAAATAATTAAGATAAATATAACTTTGGACCATCTTTTCTTATTACATTTAACTCTAACCTACCATACAAGGAGAAGGAGGTGTCTATAGAAGAGGCTATTTATCAAACGGAAACCCAGTTAAAAAGTCATGGGGTTGCTATAAGGAAAATAGAAAATGAACTAGAGCTCATTGTTGACACAATTATATTTTACCTATTGGCCATGAGATAAACCTTAAGGAGAAAAGTTATGAGCAAGATAAACAGTTCCAATTAAGAATTAGAAAAGAATTAAAGGATATGTTTCAAAAGAATTTTAAGTTAAGCAATGAGGACAACGACATTGAAAGTCCAATGGAAGAATTTCTTGTAGAATTAGAAAAACCTGTTTCCTTAACCATCATTTACTCAGTACCAATTAGAAGAATTAGAAGATAACCTGAGATAGAAGAACATCCCAGCAGAATTTGATCTAGAATCTGAATCATCTAAGAAGAATCTAACTAAAAATTTAAGAGACTCATATAGAGATTCTTTTCTTATAAATTTTAAGGATGATATTAATATGCAAATTAAGAATACAAGTAGAAGAATATTGGATCTAGAAAGAAGCTCGAGGAATAATAATTGGAATCAATTTAAGAAGTTGAAGGAAAAACTAAAATTTAAGGATTTAGTAGGAATCCTAGGATCTAAAAAAGATTTGGTGATTGATCTGTGTTTATTTAAATGTAAATTTGATCCAGGAGGAAATCCATTGTCTGATTAGCAACGTTAAACTAAGTGCTTAGTGGAAGGCAACCCATGGTTATCAGTGTGGTTTGATTTTGTATATTTGTATGTTATGATTGTATGTGTTCTATTGTGTTTGCCTTTTTGGGGATTGATTAGTTTGATTTATGTTGGTTTATATTTGGATTGTTAGAAGATTGATTTGATCTTTTTATGTTGTGACTGAGTGAGATGATTCCAAAATTTATAGTTGCGATTGGAGGACTTTGGTTTTTCTCTAGTAATAGTTGAATAATCAGCATATTATAATTCAGATCTAAACTAAACTTGAGGATTATCTAGAGACATTATGAGTATGGACATAGAACAAACCCATCAAAATTTTGGTACTTTCTTTATGTGGTTTTCTTTTCTTCAATTTGGTTCCATAAACTAATTAAAGAATAACCAGAGGATGGTCTTCCACTATGCTTTATAGTTGTTTGAGGTGCATACTTCATGGGATAAGGTGATGCCTGAAGTTGGTGCTTGCAAGCCAACAAATCAGGGATAATGATATCCACGTAATTAAACTCTATAAATGCTCATAAAAGTACATAATTAAATAGTGAAGTAATTCTGTTAGAAAATTAAAAGTTAAAACCTAAGGTGTGATGAAATGGAGGAAGAACTGATCTCATATATGTATTAATGTTTGTTTTTGTTTTAAAACTTTATATGGGTGTTGAAGAACATTTTTATATTCCTATGTTGATACCTGTTATGCTATATATGCTTTTGTTTAGTTAACTTCTTTCTAGCATGTTTAGTTTAGATTTACTTTCTGCTACATGTTTTTTAATCCTTATTAAAAATTTTAGATGTTTCTGATAGACATTTGTGATAAATGTAATTTCTAAATTATTTTCTTATTACTTATATTTTCTATACTTAATGTTGTACATGCTTAAAATCAATTTTGAAGGGCAGAAAAATCATTTTAAAACTCATCTTTATTTATTCTCAAGAGGATGTATTTAATTTGATATCACTTTATAAAATGACATTTGGTATGTGTTATTATCTTTAGGATACCAAAATTTTGATTGTTAGAAATGATATAGAAGAACTTAGTCGAAAAGTTAGTAAAAAGAATGAAATTAAAGTTAGGATATTTAGTGGAATTTGTTAAGGAAATGACTTTACTATTTATAATAGGAAAAATTGAATTTTTGAAAAATAAAAGATTTTTAGAATAATACTTTTAAAAGAATTTAAAATATATAAAAATTATTTTTTAAAAACTAATATAGTTTTTAAGTAAAGAAAATAAGTTCTTAACTTTTTAAAACTGATAGTAAAATTCAAAATCATTAAAGGTTAATCTAGATATGGTAATCATCACCTAAAAAAAGTAAGGATTACAAAAAAAAACTTAAAAGAAAACAAAAAGGTAGAAAAAAAAAGAAAAGGAATAGTACAGTAGAGTATGAAAAAAGGAGGAGAAGCTTGAGGAAATGGACCAAACTAAAAATTGATTTCACTTGAATCTTCAAAGAAAGAAAACTTATGATCAATCTTATGCTGAAGGTTAAAAATTAATAGTACAAATTCTTTTCAATATAGAATTCATAAATTCTGAAATTAATATTTTTTTCTAAAAATCTCAAGTTTGGAAAGATTTCAATTAAGTCTAAATTAAATAGAAAATAAGTATTCCTAAATTTAATACTAAATGTTCTGATACCTTAGATATCATCCACTTTACTATAAATTCTTCTAAGTTGGACTATGACATTTCTACACCAAAATATAAGGTCATCTAAAAGAAACCAACAACTAGAAGATAACAATTTTAATTTTAAAAGTTATAGTGTTATTTGAGGACAAGTAACATTTAAGTTCAGGGGATTTTGATATGCCTAAAATATATAACTTTTATTTGCACATTTAGTGCCTATTTTTATTGATATTATGTTTTAATGAAAGGTATTTTTGATGTTTTTAGTTGAATTTACAATAAATGGAGCAAGTGGATCAATTGGAATAAAAATAAAACAATTTGGAGTCAAAGGAAGCAAAAAAGGCCAAATTTGACCTCATGCTTAGGCGCTTGAATCTGGTGCGCCTGACAACAAAGAGACTAGAGCCTAAGAGCCATAATTTAGTGCTTAGGCACCAAAAACGGTTTTTAAGAAGGTTCAATGAATGTGGACTACATTTAAAGGGGTGCTTGAAGTGACTCTTAGTGATTTTAAGAACTCTATTTAAAGAGACTTCTGGAGAGTCCAAAGGGAGTCTTATTGGAGAGGGAGATTTCAAGAGATTTTGGCGTGAGTGTAGAAAGGAGATGGAAATGTAGATTTCCAAATTTTCTGGAGAGATTGGTTGGGGATTTTGAGAGAATCTGTAAGGAATTGTACTAGCATTACATGAACCAGTGGGAAACTTTGTTGGAGAGATCTTCATCTTTTTTTCAAGGGGAAAAAACTTAAATATTGTATTATTCATTATCTTATAATTTTTGTAAACACTTATCTAGTGGATTTGCTTTGATGTAATGAAGTTTTTCATTGTGTTTTCTTCATGCTTTATGAGTAATGTTTAATACTCTTTATTCTTGTTAGGAAATAGTAGCATGAGTAGGTTATGTCCTTGCTTTCATTTTACTTTTTTTTTGCAACGAGTAGGATTCATGTTTAAGATTTTAGGATGCATGTTAAAATTGGTTTTTATTATCAAAATGATGCTTTTTAATTTAAATTCATTTACATTACAATAATGGCCTTTTATAGTGTTAAAATTCATTGTAAATGCATTAAGATCCAAGATTTCAGTATAATTCTCACATTTTATTTCATGTATGAGAAGGTAGTATTTGGGGTTGAGTGCAAATAAATAGGGAAACAAGTTTTGATGGACATAAACTGGTTATTCTAAGGTGACAGATCATAACCTCCAGTTTGATTCAGATGTTTAGAACCTAAGGCTAGAGTTAGCCTCCAAGCGGAGGGATAGTGGGAACTCTAGAGTGAGAGCTAGTATCTTCACAATCAAAAAAATGATTTAGAAACTTAACTCTGTATTAGTCAATGCTCTTTATGTCTGTGTTCGAGGATAAAGAATAAGTATGCTTCTATTTGGCATATTACAATATTTAATGTAGTTAAATGCAATATTAAAGAAATATTTGTTAGTGAGTGTAAATTGGTTGTTTTTAGGTTTACAAGCTAGATTCTTAACTATTTAACTTAAGGCTTCATACCTTAACATAGAGAGTTAGTCACATCTATAGCATAGGAAGTGGGACGCTAGGGTGACATGTCAGTTAGTTCAGATGTTGGAATAGGGATGTTAAGGAATCAACTTTAAGTTAACCAATAATTTTTATGCGCTTGAACGAAGAGATTTGCTCTTATTCTCATTGGCTATTTTGAATTCTATGTATCTCATTCCTAAACATTATCTAGTTCACTACACAAGAATTAGTTCTTACATCTCCAAATTCTCCAAACTAATTCATACAGATAGGGTTATCTTTAGAATTAATATTTGCATTTAAGAATAGTTGTTTTCATTACATTTAATATTTTCATTTAGGAGTAGTTGGTTTTGTTAAACTTAAGAATTACATTTAGGAGTACTTGATAGAATAACCACTTAAATTGACCTTCTAAACTAAGACCTGATAATAGTATACTAAAACATTGACTAAGAACCTTTTACCTCACTTCCCTGTGAGATCGCTGTATTACATGAATGATATGTATACTTACATAGTACCCCATGTGTGTAAAATATTAATAAAAAATTCTAAATTTTATAACATATCCATTTTGCACACTAGCCACTAAATATTAATTGGGTCAAGTTTTTTTCCATCCTTTGGATGATAAATTACTGTGTAATTGTGGGTTGAGTGAACAGGTTTTGGGAAATATTTTTTGGTTCGATGTCATGCCTTATTTAAAGAGACCCATCTTGTTATAACAATTTTTATTTGTTCTCCTCTATTGCTTGAAAGTCCCAAATGCTAAAAACCCTTCCCACACACATTTAGATTTGTAAATATTTCATCTTCTAACCCTAGTTTCTAAGACATTGTTAATACTAATTGATATTGTCAGAGAGATGGAAATCCCTAGATTAACCTTTAGAAATTGCATAAGAATTTAACATAGATCCTTAAAAAATGGAACTGGGAGGTATTTGGGAATGTAAATATAAATGTCAAACATGTTGAATCATTGGTGGAGCTATGGGAAGAAGACTATATTATGGGGAATGCTTCTCATGTTGATTATACTTTTGGTCAAACGCAACTTCGGGATGTTCTTTAGGTTGAAGAAAACTTCTTCATTCAAAAAGTTGTTGCTCGCTTATTTTTTGTGGGGGATATAAATTCAAGGTACTTCCATGCATTCATAAAAAGAGGCAAAGGAATTCCATCTCCAAAATTAAAACTTCTGATATGGAAAGTTAGATTACTGGTAAAATGAAAATTGTTAAGAGTGGTATTTACTTTTATCAACATCTCTTTTCTGCTCCATCTGCTCCTCATGATACTAACATTGTCATTAAAATTAATCTCTCTCCCTTGTATCTACATCTGAACAACAGTTAGCCTCTCCCCTTTCTGAGAAAAATATTATGTTATCTACTTTTGAAATTGATGGCTCAAGAACTGCTGATCCGCATGAATTTATAGCCTATTTAATCATAGCCTATTGGTCCACTATTAAAAGTGTTGCCATTGTTGTTGTTAAAGTTTTTTTTGAATGAAAAGATTTCCATTGATTCTTTAAAACATATTTCATTACACTCATTCCTAAGCTTCAGTCAACTGTGAGGTGGGTTGATTTTAGGTCTATTTGTTTATCTACCAAAATTTTCAAAATTATTAACAAAATACTGGTGGTCAGATTGCCGCTTCACTTAAGTACATTAATCAGCTCATTCCAAGTTGCCTTCATTTAGGGTAGATTAATCATTAATACAATATTGATTATACATGAAATTGTTTTGGATTTGGACAAGTCATGATGGAACGGTAACATGATTACCAAGATGGATATTAAATAACCATATGATATTATTTCTTGGGAGTTTATTTTTCTTGTGCTTTTGGTTATGGGGATTTCTCCGCAATTTTTCCATTTCAGTAAGCTTATATTACATAGCAACTACTATTCTCTTCTTCTTAGTGGGGAGTCTCATGGGCTTTTCAAAGCTTCTAGAGGTAATAGGTAATGTAATCCTTTGTCCCCTTATTTATTTATTATTAAATTTGGTTATCTATTTAGAGGGCTTCAGGAGTTGTTTAACATGGTTTATAGCAGCAGTCTCCTCTTATATCTGACCAAAGCAAAATATGTTGAGATTTTCATACCAATTTTACACTATTTTTGATGATATTGCAATATAAAGAAAGTTATTTTTATGTTTTGTTACAGGTATGATGAATTATGGTCATTGGAGCAAAAAGATGCAAAAAGGAGCGAATTTGGAGCGAAAAGGACCAAAATGTGAAGAATTGAACTAG
>NW_018224564.1:0-1046 GCF_001263595.1 Phalaenopsis equestris | reverse complement strand
ATTTCCAAAGGTGCATTGAATGTGGACGATTTTTGAAGGGATGCTTAGGCAACTCTTGGGAAAACTCTTCTACATCTTTAAAAGATGATTTTGGCCGAAAATTAAGAGAGAGTTTGAGGAGTTAGAAGGTTAGAACAGCATCCAAGAGCCCTAGTAGTGTGTAGACAGTTTACTTTAGGGTTAGATTGTGAGGAATTCTTTGAGAGATTGTAAGAGTGGAGGGAAAGTGAGATATTTCTTCCTCCTTATCGCTTCAAAGAAAAATTCTGTGTTGTAAAGAAAGGAAGAGAACCAGAGGAACTTTGAGGAGTTTTCTTGGGGAGGAGTTAGAGATAAGTGTTATTTACTTGTTGTAGTTTGTATGACTTTGTTTTATATATAAATTCCAAGTTTTATTGTCTCTTCCCATGAGTTCTGAGTAGTTTTCTCAGCCTTCCTCCCTACTCTGAGATATGGTGAAATAAAGCGATAATATAATGTGCCAATATTAAAATATAAAATAAATTATGATGATTTTTCAATTCTGAACTTAATTTACATTTCAATTTGGCCAATTGATTTGATAAAATATGTTGAGTTTTACAACTAAAGTGAAGATTACATCCAAGATTTAGGGAGGTTAAAGCCCTTTAAAGTTGGGTGAAAATAAATAGGGAAAATCAATTATCTCATTGTTGGGTGAAGAATATAGAGATTTTAGAATGACAGACTAAAATCCCCAATCTGATCCTATCATTTGGGTGCTGAAGAGTAGATGTTAGCCCTCTGGCGAGGGCAATGTGGGAGCTCCGAAGTGAGAGTCGGTATCCTCCCAGCCATCCTCTCAGCCTAGCCGCAGATTCAGTAACCAAGCATAGGATTAGTCAATGTTCTTCATGTCTGGTCCAAAGGGTAAAGAATAGGTATGCTCCTATTTGGCACAATACAATTTGCACTGATTCACTTTATCCATTCACTATAATTTCTTGACATAGAGATGGATATTTTCATATATATTGAATTTCACATTAGAAACTTCATTAATATAATTAGTTATTTAAGAGTTA
>NW_018224563.1:0-2041 GCF_001263595.1 Phalaenopsis equestris | reverse complement strand
GGTTGCCACACCAGCACTGTTGAACAAGCCCTCATGGCGAGTTCGTGGATGAAGCAAAGGTTAGAAGTAACAAATGTTGTTGCCGCTAGTACTACCAAGTCTAATGTACGGAGGGGTGATGTTCAAGAGAGTCCTCTTGATCTCAAAAAGATTCAGGAAAAAAATCATTGAAGAAAAAGTTGAAAAGCTCGGAGCCGAGATTTCTTAGTTAGCTAGAGAGCATGGGGTAGTTATCAATGATGATGAAAGTTTTTATTTTACTGATTATCTCGATCAAGAGTTCATGGACATTAATGTCAGTGAAACTAGAGCCGTTTGATCTGCATGCGATGCCAAGCCACTTGTTGAAGGGAACGTCATTGATGACTTGTGCAGAGCTATCCTGCTAAGAGATGAATAGATCAGTTACATGGATAAGAGAATGGAAGAGATGACCACCAACATCGCGCCATGGCTACAATTCATGGACAATCTCAATCACAGCAGTTAGCTTCTCCAGAGGTCAACCAACCAGAGATTGTTCAAATTACAGATGAGAGGAGAGAAGTTGCCTCTGCTAACATAGATGATCAGCAGAAGAAGTATTCTCAACAGAGTGTAATACCGGAGAAGGATATCAAACAGTTGGTCGAACAGCAAGTTTGACAGGCCTTAGCCCATTCTAAGCGTGGTGCATCAATTTCAAGGGTACACCTTACCCAAAGGAGTTTGATGCGGTGCCCTACCTAAGGGTTTTGAGTCACCAAACTTCAAGATGTTCAATGGGACCAGAAATCCCAGATAGCATGTAGCACATTTTTGTGCTAGTTGTGGCAATAGCGAAGGTAATGAAGCCTTGCTCTTTTGTTAGTTTTTCAGCAGCCTATTAGGGATCACCTTTGATTGGTATATCGAGCTACCCAAAAATCATTGAAGATGTTCGCTAAGTTGGAGCAGTTGTTTGTAAAGAGATTTGTTGGAGTGCAACACCACATTACGATAAGATATCTCATGGTTGAGTGGTAGAAGCCCAATGAGACCCTGGTGGATTACTTCTTGAGGTGGAGAAACTTAAGCATAAAGTGTGAAGCTCAGCTACAGGAGCAACATGCAATTGAGATTCTTCTCAATAGCATGCATGGGCCAGTAGCTTTCATGCTTAAGGGGCTCACCATCAAGTCATTTAAAAAGTTATCCAGCAAGGCTAGCAGCTTACAGGAGGAAATCAAGCATATGGATTGACAAGAAAAGTCAGAGAAGTTGAGGACAACTAAGATATTTGAGAATAAGTCTGGGACAACTGCGACAGTTGATAAACGAAGGCACCCAATAATAATTCCAGTTGAGTAGTCCCATTAGATTCACCATCAATAGCAGCATAGCCACCCTCAACATCAGTCCGCTCAGCAGTATGGTCACTTCAGCCAACAACAGAGGGCATATAAAACAGATAAGAGACAAAGTTTGACAATCACAAAATGGATTAAGAGAGCACATTCTTTCACATATGAATTGTGCCAAGGATGTCAGGAGTTTGATGAAAAGGTCCAAATTAAGACTACCCGAGCCAAAAAAGCCAAATGAGGTTGATAAGAAAGACCAACCAACTACTGTCCATACCACAGGCTACTCGGTCATACCATAGAAAGATTTTACAGTTTCAATGATTGGCTCGAGAGGAATCTTAAGGAAGGGAATATAATAATTCCTATTCAATATTTAAAATAATTTGAAAGAGGTTCTGTAAATATGATTTCGGCCAAGCCAATTACCCCAGTAGAGCCATATTCAGAGGAAGATGGCTGGAGCATAGTTTGGAGTAGAACTTCTAAGAAGATATTCGATTAGATTTAGATCGCTTCACCACAAGCCGCTGCTCAAAGTCTACAGCCTGTCAAACTAAAGTTGATGATTTTGTCAAAGAAGTCATTGCAGCCATACAAGAAGAAGGACGTGATCGTGAAGACAGATAGTGCGAGGGGTATGATAGGGGCTGCCTTGTTAGATTGGTTATCTTGAATTCGGGGAGATAATCCTTGAACCCCTGACCATGTATGATTAT
>NW_018224562.1:0-332 GCF_001263595.1 Phalaenopsis equestris | reverse complement strand
AAAAATGGAACGAGAAAAATTACACGCAGAAAAAAAACACTTGCAATAAGAAAACACCAATTTATGCAGAGAATAACAAGTAGGAAGCCAAACCCATATCAACCATTGAGAAAAATGACATGCACACTGACCTATCCAGTACAACAATAGCTCATTCAGTGTCTCATATTTCCTCTCTCTCTCTCTCTCTCTCTCTTTTCTTCTCTTCTCTCTTAGAGGATTTGGCTTGACCCTTGGCATGGCTTATGACAAGCCATAAGAGGTTATTTATAGAAACCAATAAAGCGATAGGTGAGAGGTAGGTGAGCGGTGGGTGTGATATGGTAAGTGAG
>NW_018224561.1:0-500 GCF_001263595.1 Phalaenopsis equestris | reverse complement strand
ATTCATGGGTCAATTAAGACATCAGAGAGAAAATGCTATTTTTCAAAATTTAATTTATTTTATTTAATTATTTTCATGCAAAAATAAGAATTTTCAAAGAAAATTCCTAACTTGATCAAGGTAAATTTTAATCCTTTGAAATATTTACTAGAGGTATACCTAGACCAAAGAAGCCTTTGGACCAAATTTCATGATTTTTTTGAATTCTCTATGATTTATGAGAATTATTTTAAATTCTGGGTTTTTTTAACAAAAATAAAATATTTTAACTGATGAAAATTAAGTTTTTTGTCTTTAAAAAATCTCTCTGAGGTTAGAGAACCCAGAGAAGCAAATTTCATAGTTTTCTGATTTTTCTTTGATTTATTGGAATTATTTTAGTGAAAACTCAATTTTAGCCTTTTAAAAATTATTTTTAAGCTTTGAAATTCAATATCTTTATTTAGAAAATCAGGAAAAATATTCTAATTGTTCCTAAGTGATTAGGAAGCAATTTAGAA
>NW_018224560.1:1903-5874 GCF_001263595.1 Phalaenopsis equestris | reverse complement strand
TTACTACTCATGGATCCGTAGCTTTTGCACAAAAACAAAATTTTGACGGCTTATTTGGACTTACCAACATGTACCATCGGTTATACTTTGAATAAAAACCGACCATTATGATACCGTAATTAAACCGTCGGAAATCATCTCTATTGCCGATGAAAACTCCCATTTCTTCCATTCATCCGCACGTCCTCTTCCCACTCTCGGTTTCGCCCTAAATTTCTCCTAAAACTCTCAATCCTCTTCTACCGATCGTGTCTCACAAAACCTTTGCCCATACAATCGCCATCTGAGCTAGCCAGTAGGACATTGGCAGGATTGCGGCTTACAAAGACCACCAAAACTCTCATCTTTCTCATCCATCTGCTCTGCCCCAACAGAAATCATTGAGTAAGGGATGCTTGTTTGTGTCATTCTTCATCCTCACTTATTCTGGACTTAATTCATTCCTCCTCTCGCTGTTTCTCCCAAAAATTTTCCTTCTCTTTGTGATACAGTCACCTTTCGAGCTAGCTGGGAAGACAACTACTGGATCACAACTTACAAAGACCATCGAAACTATCCTCTTTCTCATCCTTGCACTCCGCTCCTACCTAAAACCAATGAGGAAGGTAAGCTTGCCCGTGCCATTCTTCCTCTTCACGTGCTTGCTTATGGAAACCAATGAGGAAGGTAAGCTTGCTCGCACCATTCTTCATCTTCGTTTGTTTAGGCATAACATGTGTAAAGATAAGAGAATTTAAGGCTCAAGGCATTTAAAGTTTATGTCATTGATGTTAAAAACTTAGGTCTTTCAAAGTTTGTCCATTTTCTATGCTAAATGTCGCATTTTCTATAGGAAATCCATAGGACTTTTTGCATGACTGTTTGTATACAAGTAGCATGTCTTTCTCTTACTATGCAAAAACGAGATATCAAGTTTTTGTTATATATAGAACCGAGAAACTGAGCCCTACTTACCCATAGGAACATGGTGATTAACCATAATTTCATAAAAAACAAGGAGATTAGGCACTAAACATTTAAAATTGAGAGCTAAACATGAACTTTTCCATTTGACCAAAAATAAGTGGTGTATTATACATCCTACCTGTCATTTAATTTGAACTTAAAAACACCTAATTACTCTCTAAATATGTAAACCACACCTAATTACCCTTAATCACACCCAAAACAATACTAATCTCCACTAATTACTCTTAAACTGTGAGTCTAACTTATTAATCCTATCCAAGCAGATTGTTAATCATCTTAGCTAACGCTAAGCACCTTCTAATTATCTTAAATTGAACCTAGATAACACAATTAGGTTAATAATTAATTGATTAACTTATAAATTCATAATTAATTAAGCTTTTTAGAACTTAGTGCATTTAAAGTTTATCCATGTCATTCTTTCTACGTAGAAATCAAATGGTACATAGGGTAAATCTTTGAATTTAGCTCCAACAAAAATTAGATGGTACGTAAGGAGCTTTGAGCACAAGACGAGCGATCGTTTTTGCGACCAGTTTGATGGGATACACAAGACGCATGAGCACCCCTTGTGCTCGATGAGGATGTGTTTGGCGTCCTACTTAGGACCTTGGACTCTCCTGTTTACCAGAAGAAGAGAAAACATTCCAAGCAGAATCACCGCTCTGACTGTGGAGGCATGGGGTTCTCAAAGCACACAGATGAGGCACTCATACATAGGAAGTATAAGAGGAGGCTGGTAAGACTTGTTTTCTGCATTAAATCTTATATTACATTAAATGTATGCCAACTGTTTCGTTACACTGGCACACTTAGAGAAAGGACGGGAGCCATTCACTGTAGTGTTGCTTTAGCGTACTCACAGGCAGCAGTCAGATCAGTCTTGAGTGAACAGCAGATCTAAGGCAACTCAGGCAATTTACAAGATTCATTAGTATACAATTCAAGTAACTATCAAATTTTATGTAGCCTCTAACTTTCACTAATCATATTTTTTGTAGGAAGCCTTCCAGGTGCTCAAGGAGAGCTGATCCCAACAGTCGAGTGATGGTTTGATCATATCTCACGATCCATCTAATTACGACCTGTGGAGAGAGGCTTTTGATGGCAATATGAAAGGCATGGTCTACGAGTTAGGGTGTCAGGTTTCTGCCTATGATTCCCGACCGACCTCTAGCACATCCTGTATCGACTTCTACTACACAGGAGGAGGAGATTTGTCGCCAAGTTGTTGTCGAGGTTGCTGCCCAAGTTTTCACCCAACTAGTCATCCTAAGATCAGAGATTGAGTTGAAGATCAAGTCAGAAATCAAATCGATATTGCGTTATGAACGACAGAGATCAAAGCAGCCAGTTCATGATGATGATGAAGATGAGTACGATGATGAGGAGAGGATAGAGGAGGATGTGTGAGGTTATTTTTATGTTTGTTTATGTTAAATAAATTATTGGTTCCTAATAATGCTTTTATTGGATAACTATTCATTTTGTTTGATTTAATGCAATCATTTATCTTGAATTTTTGTATATGGTTTATGCGTTAATTACTAATATGCTATTAGTTTAATAACTGCTTTTATTAGTGCACTATGTTTTGTTGTGTGGAAATTGTAGTTACGATTGCAGGTGTGTAAATTACTTTATTGAATAAAAAGTTTTTTTTTTTCTATGCTACAGGTTTTCGCAGGCTTACGACTTTCTAGATGAGTTATGATGGTTGTTTGATGAACCATCGAACAAGCAACGCCTTCGTAAGACACTGCACTTTTCCGATAGATATAGATGTCGGTAATTATCTATGTTCAACTGACGGTTGTGCGACACTTTTCGGTGGAAAATGCAACACTTTTCCTTCGATTAAATGCGTCGGTGATATTACCAACGAAAGCTTACAATATAACACACTATGGAGTTGAGCCAACAACGATACGTTGTAGTAAAGGCACTACGACAAAAGCTGTTATAGTCGACGAAATAACCTCATGTAAATTTCACACGACTTAGTAAAGAATAATGAATCTGTTAACTTCTAACAGTATAACTATTCCTGAACCTATCTCTCCTTAATAGAAGACAGTTTCAGCGGTTTATTTAGACTTACCAATGTTGTATATCGTCGGTTACGTTCTGAAATAAAACCAACGGTTGTGATATTGTTACTAAACCGCCGGAAAACATCCATATTACCTCATAGTCTCGCCCAAACTCTCTCTCGCTCCCACACTCTCCTCCTCTCGTGGTCGCGACTTTGACTCGATCCTCCTCTCCCAATTGTGACACACTGCCATCGTCGCTAGGACATCGACATAATGCGGCTTACAGAGACCACGTAAACTCTCATCCTTCGGCTCCGTCCCTACAGAAAGCCATAAAGGTATGCTTGTTCGGCTATGTGTAGCTATTAAAACTTAATTTTAAAATTCTTTTTATATACATATAATAATTTCGTACTTGATCAATGAATCTAAATCATTATCAAAATTTAATAAACTCAATAATTTTCTAATTTTCAATCTTACGTGTAGAAAAATGCACCATAAACGGGCCATCGGGCTGTTTTAAAGGCTCTAAGCCCATCAAGAGATTGGGCACTTCATTGTTTCAGCCACTTATATATAACTTGTTATTAGGAAATGTGCTTTATAATTATATCATTGTAAAGAAACACCTTATTTTAATTTGTTTGGAGAATTACTTGTATATTTTTGCTAATCTTCTTTATTAGTCAGAAATATATCAAATATTTTTCTGAAAAAAATTTACAAGACTATTCGAAGAACCATATAATTATTTTAATTGCTATTCTATATAAATATGCCGTGCGCTGTGACTCTTTGATTGACAACCATGTTATCAGTCTTAAGTCCCCTCAGGTCACGGGTTCGAATCCACCTGACCAATTTGCTGGTAGTAAGGGTGATTCTCAAATAAGGTAGGCACATAGGGTGGTTGGGGGCTCGTATAATAGCCTCCGACCATTCTTATATATATATATATATATA
>NW_018224560.1:0-1006 GCF_001263595.1 Phalaenopsis equestris | reverse complement strand
AAATAAATAAATAAATAAATAAATAAATGGGAGATTTACATATATATCTAAGACCTAAATTTTGATATTAAAATCCAAAGGTTGAAAATGTAATATTCATTTTTTTCAAAAAAATTGTTTGAGCGAGATATATCTGTAAATCATAATATATTAATATCAGCTTTAATTTAATTAAATTTTATATAATTATAAACATTTTTTGGAGATATTTGTTAATCTTATCTCTTATGCTTTCTCCTATTGTGTGAATCCACTACTACAATTAAAGAATCACAACCATCCAATTCATTGAAAATCAAAATAGATTAAATCACAGCCGTCCAAAATAATTCAGATGACCGTGATCCTTTTGATGTACCCCACTATACTAATTGTAGAGGATCTTTGGGCCCGTTTGGGGCAGCTTATAAGTGCAGGAACGCCGCCGTACCGTTTGGCTCGCGCATTTTGCCAGCTTATCCGAAACCGCGTTTGAGTTTTTACACTAAACGCAGATCGCGGGCCGAACCCCATGGCCCGCCCGCGGGTCACGTTTTAGGATAAGCAGTTTATCATGAAACGTACAAGCTGCCCCAAACACACCCTTCATCTCCATCTCTCTGCTATTATTCTTATACGAAAGCCAAGCATAATGATATTAATAATATTGAAATTAGGTTTGTCTGTGGATTGAAGGGTGCGTTTGTTTCAGCTGTGGCTATACGAAATTTCAGTTTAAAAAGTGTTGTTGAAATCTACTATTTAGAAGCCGGCGTTTCAAAAACAGCTAGCCCTTTTGAAAAATATCATTCTGAAAGTGCTGTCCGCGGACTAATGGTTGTAATACCCCTCTGCTCATATTCCTAAAGACTACATATAATGGAATGACAACATTTCTAAACCTCTTTAATCGGCTGGCATTTAAACAATCGATTTTGTGATATTCAGTTGGTATACCTCAAGCAGATCACCTTCTAACATGTTGACCTCCATTTGAGAAATCCTCGAGTCGGTCAACATCCAGGTC
>NW_018224559.1:0-743 GCF_001263595.1 Phalaenopsis equestris | reverse complement strand
TGGGAATGCTTGGCTGGCCAATTGAGAGGTTAACCGCACTGCTTAGGTGTCAAGAAGAGGAGCTCTAATCTCAATTTGGGCTGAGGTGGCCTCTTGGCATGAGTTTGGGTTTTTGCCATGTAGGGGCTCACGGCTTTGGGCTTTTAGCTTGGGTTAAGGTGGCTAACCAAGGGTTGGATCGTGGTTAAAGCTTATGATGCCCAGTAAAAATGACACCATAGGGTACGGACATGTGTCCTTGATTTAACCTCTTTATTATCCCTTCCAAAGATTAAAATTAAAAATTTTTACCCATGAGATAAATATCAAGGTTAACCATGGGTTGATGGCTGGCTTTAAACTCAACCTTAGGGTCTAGGATGAGTTATGGTAGGGCTCATTTGACCATACCAAGCTCAATTGGTTTGGATTTGGTCATAAGTCCAAAATGGTGCATGTGACCAAATCTTGTGTTTGAACTAGGTTAGGCATGCCAATTGGCCCAATTAAATATGGAATTTGGTGTTAGAGACCATAAGGAACAACTTTCATGAAGTGTGAAAGTCATTTTAAGGTCAATTGTTTAATCAATTTGGTGGATTTTTTATTTTTGACCCATTTTAAGCATGTTGGGCTAAGTTTGGGTCAAACTTGAGCTATCTTTGGGCTAAGCACAAATTGATTATTGTGTTTGGTGAAAAATATCATAATAAACAATTTTCATGAAGCAAGAAAATTATTTTGAAGTTGATTTGGTGGTCAAT
>NW_018224558.1:0-8908 GCF_001263595.1 Phalaenopsis equestris | reverse complement strand
ACTTAAATGTATGTGTTAATACATGTATGTAAATCTTTTTACAAATGTTAGCCGTTGATAGGAGAAGACTCATCGTCAAGGCTCCAGGACGTAGAAACCAACACAACTTAAATGTATGTGTTAATACATGTATGTAAATCCTTTTACAAATGTTAGCCGTTGATAGGAGAAGACTCGTCGTCAAGGCTCCAGGACGTAGAAACCAACACAGAAAATGCTTCCCATCTGCCTCGCTCTCCTGATGATCTCAAAACTCTTCTCCCTCGCCGGCGCCGGTCCCGCTTCATCTTCCTCTGTGTCCAAATTTGCTTACAACGGCTTTCTCGGCGCCAATCTTGAGCTGAACGGCGCTGCGGAGATCCTGCCCAACGGCCTACTCCGGCTCACCAACAACAACGACAAACAGGAGGTCGGCCATGCATTCCACCCGATCCCCTTCTCTTTCTTAAACTCCTTCGAAGAACCCTTCTCTTTCTCTACCTCATTCATATTTGCCATTTTTCCCCTGTACGCCGACCTCAGCTCTGAAGGAATCGCCTTTGCTGTCTCTCCTACCAGTAATCTACCCGCCGTCCTCCCCAGCCAGTACCTAGGACTTTATAACTACACACACAACGACGATCCTAATAACCACATCGTCGCAGTCGAACTTGATACCACAGAGAGCAAGGAGTTCAGCGACATCAACGACAACCACGTAGGCATCGACGTCAACGGCTTGAAATCTGTCGCCGCCGCTCCCGCGTCCTTCTTCTCCGACTCATCCTTCGATTTCGGATTCCAAAATCTGAGCTTGATCAGCGGTGAACCGATGCAAATTTGGGCAGAGTATGATTCTAAAAACATCCAGTTCAATGTCACCATAGCTCCTCTCAATGTCAAGAAACCCAGCTTACCACTACTCTCATCAAAAGTTAATCTTTCTTCGGTTTTGCTGCGTGATATGTATGTGGGCTTCTCAGCCTCGACTGGCGCTGCAACTGGGTCGCATTGTATCCTGGGGTGGAGTTTTGCCATGAACGAAACAGCAGAAGAGCTCAATCATTCTAAACTTCCAGTACTACCACCAAGAGAAGAAGAGGCGGCCATGAAAAAAACAAATCATTGGGTTCTCCCAATTTCGATAGCCGTTGCAGTATCATTGTTGTTGTCCATTTGTACTGTAACGGTGGTAGTGCTGTTGAAGAAGAGGAGGAAGTACGCAGAGGTGATTGAAGAATGGGAAAAAGAGTACGGGCCACAAAGATTATCGTACAGAGTTCTGTACAAAGCCACCAGAGGCTTCAGCAAAGAAAACATATTAGGGAACGGAGGATTCGGGGAAGTTTATAAAGGGCAGCTTCCCAAATCGAAGCAACAGATTGCAGTGAAGAAGATCTCCCATGAATCGAAGCAGGGGATGAAGGAGTTTGTGGCAGAGATCGCCAGCATCGGTCAGCTTCGGCACCGCAACCTGGTCCAGCTTCTCGGATACAGCCGACAACAAGGAAAGCTCATGCTAGTCTATGAGTTCATGCCCAATGGAAGCCTGGACAAATACATCTTCGGGCGAGTAGAGAAACCTCTTAGTTGGAAACAGAGGTTTCATATAATCAAAGGCATAGCGGCAGCGCTGCTTTATCTGCACGAGGAATGGGAACAAGTTGTGCTTCACAGAGACATAAAGGCGTGTAATGTACTCCTCGACGCCAAATTCAATGGAAAGCTTGGTGATTTCGGGCTGGCGAGGCTACAGGATCGGGGAGAGATTGCGGAGACGACGAGGGTGATGGGGACATTTGGTTATCTTGCTCCAGAGCTCTCGAGGACGGGTAAGTCTACGACGAGCTCGGATGTATTTGCTTTTGGGGCGTTTCTGCTTGAAGTGGCTTGTGGGAAACGGCCGGTGGAGCTGAGGGGGTGTGGGGTGCAGATGGTTTTGGTGGATTGGGTGATAGAGTTTTTGAAAAAAGGGAAGTTGTTGGAGGCGTGCGATAGGAGATTGGAGGAGTTTGAATCGGAGGAGGTGGAGATGGTGTTGAGGTTGGGGTTGATGTGCTCCCACCCAATGGCGGCGGCGCGGCCTGGTATGAGGCAGGTGGTGCAGTACCTTGAAAGAGAGACACCGCTGCCAGAGATGACGGCGGAGGATTTCAGCTTGTTTCAATTGGCTTCTCTTAGGAATGGGCTGGTTGATTGTGCGTTCTCCGTCGACAGCAGATGAGATTGTTTCTCTTTTTCCCTTCAAAATAATTTCTAAGGAGCTACTCCAGCAAACATGTTCTAAATGTGTCAATCAGAGAGGTTATTCAAAAAAAGTATTGGAGAGTTGTATTAATGTTATACCTCCTATAATTTTTCTGTAACCTACTCGTACTTTCAAGTAAATTTTACGTTTTTATTTTCGTATATTTGTAGGTTACAGGTAACTTATATGAAAAATATAAGGAATATAACGCTTAATGTTATACCTCCTATAATTTTTCTGTAACCTATTCGACTTTCAAGTAAGTTTTACGTTTTTATTTTCATATATTTGTAGGTTACAGGTAACTTATATGAAAAGTATAAGAAATATAACGTAGATATAACTCTCAATACCCTCTGAATAAACTTCCTCACAGTGTATAAATATTTAATGGCTGTATGACTACGTGTAGAAGCAGCTCATGGCTTATTGGTTATTGGAAATTGAACTGAAAATATAAAGATCGTGTTTTTTTGAGAGGTGGTATAAATTGCAGTGTGTCCTTGAGTACTTTGACATTTTGCTCTTTTTATAAACTATTTTGAATAGAATTTCCTTAATGCTCTTACATGGCATACATGATCTTTATTTATTAAGGTTTTCCTCATCGCCACATTGTCACACAAAGCCAGTTTTCTAAAATTTTAGCTAGGAAAAAAGAAATATATACAATCAAATAAAACCGAATATTTTCTTAAATTATAACACCCTACCTAATTTTTGTTGGCCTACAAAGCTAAAATGATTATATTAGAAATACTTTGTGGTTTATTGAATTAATATGTTGATGAAAGGGCGTGCATATTGATAACAATAGACAGCAATAATAAAAAAGCGCTAGAAGTAGTTTTTTTTAATAATAAGGCTATTTTAAAATAATAGTTATTATATTGAGTTATTCTAAATATAACACATTTATTTAAATATTTATAAAATTACGAATAATTTAAATAACTCTATCAAACACATACTTCCAACTAAACTGACACTTCACAATAAATTTTCCTAAATAACTCTATCAAACACATACTTCCAACTAAACCGACACTTCACAATAAATTTTCGTTTTAATAAATTTTCCTTTTTTTTTTTTGTATCACTTCGATAAACAATTTCCAAGTAAAACTTTATCATTTTTTTTGTCCTATAAGCTACCATTCATGCACTATTATTAGCATATATTATTCACCCTTATCTTGTTTTGACATGGTCAATTTTTATTTTATGTCCTTATAGTAGTTAATAATTTAGCTTTTATTTTTAGGTGATGTTTTGGGGTATTTATGAAAGTAAAGTTCATGGATGATATTAGGAGGGAAGTCGTGAACTCAAGAGCAATGGTAGCATTCAACCCTCGAGTTTGGTTGTAACTAGTTCTTGTAGATGTTGATGTGTTAATTAAGGATTAGATGATCCAAACCTAAATTAACAGGCCATCTTGACAATCTTATATCTAAAGTAGTGAATGAAGAAGCAAGTGGAGAGGAATAAATTATTCATTATTCATTATAGAAGAGTATAGGTCATTATATAAAATTAATACCAAAAAGTTATCGCGAGGTAAGTCGATCAATTACACAGGTATACATGTCAAATAATATGTGATAACAGAGTTCATGTATCGATCTCATGAGGAAAGGTTAACAATTATTCTTGGTAGTTTACTAGCTTCGGGAATCTAGCTTAGCCTGATTACAAGAGGGATGAAATCCTAAAGTCCTAATAAAAAAAATCACAATTACAGACGAAAAAAAATAGAAGGTGGAGAAAAATTTTGTGTACTTCAAGATTGATGAGGCTTGTATCTCTATGACTCGAGTATTGTGGGTTTTTTCTTATTTTTCTTAATATTTTTTTACGTGATAGTTATCAAACAGGAATAAATTTTCTTCTTAAGGCTATACCTGAGTTAGAGAAAGACTTAGAAACCCATGAATTTAAGTTTACCTTAACCACATGGCTTTGCCCAAGATTCTTCTGATCCACTATCTTGGTAGCAAAATCCAACTATAATATATCTATTATATCAAGATTTCAGGATTAACCTATTTATTCCACTATGCAATAGATCAGAATTATAGATCAACATAGATATTAACATCATAGTTGGCTAGACTATGAGTAAATAAATTCCATAAGGTTAACTAACATAAGGAAACAGAAGCTATGAAAACACTACATGTAAAACACCTCAAAAATTCATGATAAAATCATTAACCCTACATCACAGAAACATAAAATAGAATTTAGCCACACATAATAGAGAAAAACACATACAATAAATCCTTGCAGATCATCATTGCAGTAAACAAATAATTGTAAAACATTTAATTAAAACTTGTTGTATCCTTGATACACCAAAATAATGTAGTATTTTATGTATACATTTTATGCTTATTTTGGTGATATTACACTTTAAAGAAGGGTATTTTTATATTTTTATTGCAGGTATATCAATTTTAGGCGTTCGGAGCAAAAAGTAGCCAAAAGGAAAAATTTTGGAGCTAAAATGGGGATTTTCATGATCCTGGCGCCAAAGGAGCCATTTTCCAGAAAGCTAGAGCCAGAAGCGTCAGAAACTGGTGCCAAAGGTGCCATTTTATAGAGAAGCGGCGCCTGAAGCACCAAAAATGGCGTCAGAGGCGCCAAAATTGGCACCATAGGCACCAAAATTTAAAGAACAATGAGGACTTCATTAGGCTTGCGCCAGAAGTGCCAGAGACGAATTAAGATGGAGTAAGGCATTTTGTGACTATTATTAAGCAGTTTTTGAAGGCTCCAAACAATTCAAACGTCACATGGAGTGGTTCAAGGCATCTAGACACTTTGGAAGACTCTGAAGGAATGTTGAATTCTTTTAGAAAAGAAGATTGGCCCTAATTAGAAAAGGAGAGGAGTCTAAAGAAGACAAGGGGGCATGAGATATAGAGGAAGGTTTTGGCATGAGAGAGAAGCGGAAGAGACGATTTTCTTCTAGGGTTGTAAGAGGAGAGGGAAGGTGAGAGATTTTTTCTTCATTACACTTCTAAGAGAGAATTGGGTGTGATTGTAAAGAGAGAAAATGCATAAGGGAACTTATAGGAATTTGCTTGAGAAAAAGTGTGAGATAAGTTGTGCTCTTTTCTTTCTTTATTTTATAAACTTGTTTTTAAATATGAAAGCCGTGTTTTATCGTATCTTTATCGTGAATTCTGAGTAGTCTTTTTTATCTTTCTCTCTGTAATGAGATATGTTTTTGTGAAGAATTTGTTTTATTTTATAAGGTTTTAAATGTCAATAAATTGTGATGGTTCGAACTCTTATCTTCATTTATTTTATTATCCGACCAATTGAAAGGTTAAAATTTGTTGAGAACTCTACGATTTAAAAGGGCTATGCTGCTTTCTACAACAAGGTAAGAGTCGCATTCAATTTCATGGGTGAGAATGTAATCCAGGGGGTTGTGTGCAAATAAATAAGGAAATATACTTTGATGGGCGCATAATTGGAGATTTTAAGGTAAAAGATTAAAATCCCCAATTTGGTCCTGTAGCTTGGAAATTAAAGGGAGATTGTTAGCCCTCAGGCGAGGGAGAAGTGAGAGCTCTGGAGTGGCAGCTAGTATCCTCTCAACTTAACCACGAATTTATGGATGAAACTCTGGATTAATCAATGTTTTTTATGCACTTTTAGACGGTAAAGAATAGGATTGTTTCTATTTCACACAATACAATTTTGTATGTATTTTAAATGATTTTAGTTTCTTCACACTCCATAAACTCACTGTAAAAGGGGAATGATGATTTCTTAAATTTTAAACTTTTCGTTTCAAAACTTTGTTAGTCTTTGTAAGCTTTCTTTTGAAGTTTAGCAATTAATTTAGTTAACTTAGTTCTTTTAACTACATTCATTTACCGCACATTAAATTTACTTTTGATTTATTTTGCTTACTTAAGCTTTATTATTTAAATATTGTGTTTGATGTTATAATAATAAGAATTTCCAACTCCATGCGGGATCAATACTTAGGACTCCATTAAAGCCCTTTATTACTTGAGAGATACATATACTTTCGTTATTCTTACGGGGTTTGAGAGCATAGAGATTTTAAAAGATAAATTTACTTATATTGAATTTATTTTTATTGGGATCGAACTGCATATTTACTATTTGTGTTGTCGTGTGTGTATTGTAATATTGAAAGATATTTATAATGCACATCATAGAAATTGACTGCCGCGTTAAGTTTTTGCTGCCGTTATCGGGGAGTAACGGTAAATTACTTTATAACTGAGAACATTTTATCTAGACTTAAAAACTATTTGTAGTTTAATTAAATATTTTTATATTTTAGTGTGTTTGCTTATTTTTATTGCTTATTGTGTTTGTGTATGCGTAGTTTAAGATTGGTAGATTTAATACCTTACGATTCGGAGTTAGAAAGAACAACTAGAAAAATTTGAAAACAACAAAAAGAGATAGATAATTTGAACAAAATGGCTTGCAACTTAAATAATTCTGGAAATGAAAATGAACATCATCAGAGAACTTTAAGAGACTATGATAATCCTATAGCAGATGAAATTCATTTGAGTATAAAAAACCCTACTGTAGCTGCCAATTCATTTGAGTTTAAACCTGCTATTAACTAAATGGTACAAAATAATCAGTTTGGGGTAACACTGAATAAGGATCCTAACTTATACCTTGCTAGTTTTATGGAATTGTGTGCTATATTTAAATATAACGATATAACAAAGTGTCGAATAATGTCGTCAGACTTAGAATTTTTCCTTTTTCACTAAGGGATAAAGCTAAGATATGGTTAAACTCGTTAGCACCTAGATCTATCAGAATATGGGGAGGCTTATCACAAAAATTTTTATCTAATATTTCCCATTATAGAAAATCCAAAAAGAGTAGTAAATCCAAAAAGAGTAGCTAGTATTCATGATTTTAATGTAACATTTATGTTAGCTGCTCAAATTGCTGCAATATTAAAGAAGATAGATCAATATGGAATGAATTATTTTCAGACACCTCCTGTGCTTGAGGAAAGTTCATTGGGACAAATGATAGATTCTCAATCTTCATATGAGAATTTAAATGCAATAAACAACTGATCTAATCCGCAATGAGGGAACAATGTTGCAAACCCATTGGGAAACTCCAACAATAAAGGGACTTTAAAATACAATCCTTATTACCCTCCAGGTTTCAATAGCATTTTATAGAGTAAGGAGAAGAAACTGTTAATGGGAGAATTAATATTACAAATGGGAAGTCAATTACAAAGTCAAAGAGCTGTAATTAGAAATATGAAAAATCAATTGGGATGTATTGCTACTGTACGTAGCAATAGACCTCCAGGAACGTTGCCTAGTAATTTTAAAGTTAATCCTAAAAATCAGAACAAAGTGCAAGTTAAGGCTATTCAATTGAGAAGTGAAAAAGAATTGGAAACAAAAGTTCAAAAAGAAGTTAAAGTTGAAGCTGAAAAAGAAGAGGTGAAAAATGAAAAAATCTAATGATTTTTATTTTGAGTCAAAATTTCCTATCAAACCAACGAAATTACTATAGAAAGAAAATACCTCTATCTCTATTTCATCAAAGATTGAAGAAAAAAATAAAAATAACTAATTTACAAATTTTTTGGAAATATTGAGGAAATTGACAATAAACATTCCATTTGTTGAAGTACTTGAATAAATGTCAAGCAATGTGAAGTTCATGAAGGATATACTTAGTTAAAAAAGAAAGTTTGCTGATAATGAGATTGTTGCGCTTAGTGAGAAGTGTAGCACTATAATTCAGAAAAAGTTTCCTGAAAAACTTAAGGATCCTGGTAATTTTACTATTCCTTGTGCTATTGGCGAAAGATTTTATGGAAAAGGTTTATGTGATTTGGGAGCTAGTATTAATCTTATGCCTCTATATATTTTCAGAAGGTTGGGTTTAAGAGAAATTTCACCTACTACTGTAACTCTTCAATTAGCTGGGAATTCAATTACCTATCCTAAAGGAGTTACTGAAGATGTTTTGTTAAAGGTTGTTTATCTTTCCTGTAGATTTTATTGTGTCAGATTTGGAGGAAGATAAAGAACTTCCTATCATTTTAGGAAGTTCATTTCTTTCAACTAGAAGAGCTTTTATAGATGTAAGAAAAGGATAATTCACGATGAGAGTTAGCGATCAAGAGGTCACATTTAATATTGCAAAGTCAATGTAATATCCAACAAAAGGAAGAGAGGATGAATGCTTTAGAATGGAAATTAATAACTATTTAAGCAATGAATATTTCACAAATATATTTGAAAAGAAAACTGGAGAAGAATATTTGGAGTATGAAAATGAGGATATAATTCAAGATGAATCTATGAAAGTGAGTAATAAGGAATCAGATTATGTTCCGGAACAAATTGAATAGTTAGATCCTACAGACATTAATAAAAACTTGATTTCATTGATTGAGAAACCTCTTAAAATAGAAATGAAAACACTTCCTACACATTTAAAATATTCCCTTTTAGGAGATTTATCCACATTAACTGTTATCTTATCCTCAAAATTAACTAAAGTACAAGAACAAAAGTTGTTGAAAATTTTATAAAGATATAAGAAAAACTTTGGATGGACATTAGTTGACATTAAAGGAATCAGTCCTCTGATTTGTATGCACAGAATTTTATTGGAATAACATCA
>NW_018224557.1:0-2271 GCF_001263595.1 Phalaenopsis equestris | reverse complement strand
ACAACAACAACAACAACAACAACAAACCTTTATCTCCCTAAGTGGGGTTGGCTATATGGATCTTTTTTCTCCATTGCTTCCTATTGAGTGCCATATTTTCATTTATTATGATAAATTAAGATCATTTCTTTATACATTATTCACAAGTTTTCTTAGATCTATCTATCCCTTTCTTAACATCAGTTGAATCTAATGTGACAAAACCATCTAAGACAACAAGACGACTCTCTCTATTCTCGTTTGCCGTTGGTGCTTCACCAACCCTATCACAGATATATTCATTTAGCATTTTGTCTCTAAGTGCCAAGCCACTCATCCACCTGAGCATTCTCGTCTCAACAACACTTAACATTTTGTTTTATGCTTCTCTTTTAAAGGTCAACATTCTGCTCTATAAAACATTGCACATCTCACCATCTTCTCATAAAATTTTTCTTTCTGTCTAATCGCTACTTTTATATCACATAATAGGCCCAATGCATTCCTTCACTTCAACCATCCAACTTGAATTCTAATAATAAAATCACAATCTATATCACCATCATTTTGAACAGTAGACCCAAGATATTTAAAACTTTCACATATTTTAATGATTTAATCACCTAATGTTACAACTTTGTCACTAGAGTTACTACTAAAATTACATTCCATGTATTCAGTTTTAGTTCTACTCAAACGAAGGCCTTTAGACTCCAATTTAGACCTCCATAATTCAAAATTTTCCTAAACTGTTTCTCTAGTCTTATTCACAAGAAGGAAATCATCAACCAAAAACATACACCAAAGTACATTCTCCTGTAAATGTCCAGTAAGAGCTTGCTTAGCTAAAGCAAAAAGGTTTGGGCTTAAAATCGATCCTTGATGTATTCCAACTGAAATAGGAAAATACTTGGTCAATCCTCCTTCTGTTCGAATAGAAGTAACAACTCTAGTATAGATATCTTTAATGATTTGAATATAAGTCATATCAACACCTTTATTCTAGAACTCTCTAAAGGACTTCTCTTGAAATTTTATTGTAAGCTTTTTGTAAATCAATAAATCTCATATAAACACCTCCTTATTTTCTCTGTACTTCTTTATCAAACCTCTCATAAAATGTATAACTTCCACGATAGACCCGCCTGACAAAAATCCAAACCCTAAACCCTAAGCTGATATATGTACCTTTACCAAAATTTACACGTAATGCGGTAACGTGTTATATTCTTAGGAAAACTATGATACAACTATTTATACATAAATGCTAATATGCATGCTTCGTGCAAAATAATATCAAAATATAATTGTAACCTAAGCCTCAATGATATATAACATAATATGTGAAAAGTTAAAAAAATTACATGTAGAAATAAGAAATACTGCTATAATTCTGAAATATTATTACTTACTTCAAGTTTTCCGTCTTTTTATTCATATCAATCTTCCAATTTAATAACCTCAACTTGCCAAAATTTGATATCATTCAATAAAACCCACTATTAATTTTTATCGATCTCTATTAACATTAATTTAAAAATTCAAGCTAACATACATAAATAACTTCAAACTTATTCACTATCTTTTTATCTCCCCTTTGCAAAAATTCATGATCCAAAGCCATACTCATTCGAATCAAAATTTATTTAATCCTTGTTACAATTAGCATAATTTCATATGAATGTTTAAGCAAAATTTAAATTATATAACTTAAGTTCTAAAAGGAAATTATTAAACTCTTTCCTCGTTAACAAAGCTTGACTCGATTACACTGCACGTGATGCTTGTTCTTCTGTACACAATCTGCATTCTTACATGGAGTTGGAAATTCTTGTCTCTTCCCCTTCTCCTTCGTGCTTCACACTTGGCATCAAAGTCTAAGGTTCGATTCAGTCTTCACATACGAGGCTTCCTCTTCCCCCTTCTCTTTTGTATGAAGGCTCACACCAAATACACGATGTTGAGGCTTTCTTTCCTTCATGTGGACAATACCGCTCGTCTTTAGTCCTAACACTCAAACACACTTGCCCTCATGCCTCTTCTCTTTTCTGCACGACATTAGCTTCATCTTTAGAACTGGAATCTTCCTAAGTTGGATAATGCCGCACACGAGACACCCTTTGGCTCTTCTTCCTTTCTATGTGCACAAAACACATGCGGCAGCTTGCTGCTATGCATGAAATGTGCCTCACACTCGATTCAGTGGTCTCCCTTGGCTTCGCACCCCGCAAGCAACAAATGTAGATGTCTCAATCCACTTCTTCACGGAGAGGCTTCTTCCTTATTCTTCAC
>NW_018224556.1:0-674 GCF_001263595.1 Phalaenopsis equestris | reverse complement strand
TGAGTACCTTCAAAGGCATTCTGATTTTGAGATAGGTTACTATGAAGCCCTAGCCCGACACTATAGAGGTGAGCCTGATGTTACTTTTTCTGAGTGCCCCCCATATTCTCAGTATCAGCTTGATCCACCTGCTGATCAAGGAGACGAAGACATAGTTTGAGATTTTGATATCTGATGTAATTGATGCACTTGTACTTTTATTTTTGTGATCTTTTGTAATAAAAATAGATGTTTGTGTGTATTTGAATTTTCATTTTTATTGTTAAGTTGTACTTGGATAATTTTTAATTTTTGTTATAAAGTTAATGTGGTAGTTAAATTTGCATGTGTAGTATAATAGATGCTGAGTAGTATTTTGTAGATTATAATATAATGTGATTTTTATTTTTTTTACATTTTAATTATTTTGTTTAGTATTGTGGTTGTGTTAGGAAATGTTGTGTTTGTTTAATGTTTTAGTTTTGTACTTATTTCAAAATTTCATTACCCAGAAATTTCTCTAATGATTTATATGTGTAGAAAGCTCCTAATGTTACAGACCAGGTGAAGTAGAAATATTGAGAAGGACTGCAAAAATTTCAGAATGATGAAAATGCCTAAAATACTATGGTATGATTTATATTTAGAAATTTTCTTTCCGTCTGTATCATTTTATATTGAAAAATTTAAGTTTG
>NW_018224555.1:0-6954 GCF_001263595.1 Phalaenopsis equestris | reverse complement strand
TAATTAAACTCTTTAATCACCCAATATGCTTTATGATCAAGTTTAACTGACAAGTGACAAGTTTTCCCAAATATTAGCCTATATGGGGACATTCCTATAAGAGTTATATATGCCATCCTATAAGCCCACAAAGCGTAGTCAAGTTTGACTGACCAATCCATTTTTGTTGGATTTACAAATTTATCTATAATTGTTTTAATTTACGATTAGATAATTTAGCCAAACCACTTGTCTCAGGATGATAAGCAGTAACAATCCTATGGTTTATATGATATTTCTTTAACAATTTCTCCATTATGACATTTCTGAAATGACTTCCCCCATCAATTATGATAACTCTTAGCATCCCAAATCTCTAAAATATGTTTGTTTTTAAAAACTTTGCAACACTTAGAGCATCACATTGAGGCAAATCAACATCTTCTATCCATTTGGGTACATTGTCCGCTACTAACAGTATATATAAATTTCTGAAAGATGGTATAAATGGTCCCATGAAATCTAATCCCCAAACATCAAATATTTTAACCTCTAGCCTATTGAGGGGCATCTCATTTCTTATAAAAATATTGCCTACACGTTGACATCTATCACAAGTTTTGATATAAGCATTAACATCTCTAAAGATAGTAGGCCAATAAATTCAGATTGCAAAATTTTGTATGCTGTTTTATCAACACCAAAATGTCCCCCAAAATCAAAATTATGACATTTTTGGATAATTTCATAAGTCTCTTCTAAAGGCACACATTATTGAATAATCATATCCTTCACTTATTTATATAAAAATTGGTCATCCCAAAAATAAGTCTTAGCGTTAGATATAAATTTCCTCTTTTGTTGGTATGTAATTCCATAGGGTATAATATCACCAACAATGAAGTTCACAATGTCTGCATACCATGGAACATACTACTCATTAATACTAAATAATTTTATCATCTAAAAAATATTTATTAATTTCTTTTTCAAAATAGAGTGGTTTTTTTAATTCAATCCTGAACAAATGATCAACAATTTGATTTTTAGTCCCCTTTCTATCTACTACTTCAAAGTCAAATTCTTACAAAAGAAGAACCCATCTTATAAGTCTAGGTTTAACATCCTTTTTTTCAATTAATTACTTATGCGGAATGATCTATATGCATTATACATTTAGTTCCAATTAAGCATGATCTAAATTTATCAAAAACATATACTATTACTAATAACTCTTTTTTAGTTGTTGTATAATTAATTTGGGCTTCATTCAAAGTTTTACTAGCATAGTAAATTACTTTGAAAATTTTATCATATCTTTGTTTTAAAATAGCTCCAATAGCATAATCACTAGCATCACACATCAATTCAAAAGGTTTTCCCCAATCTGGTGAAACTATATTTGGTGCAGTGACTAATTTTTTCCTTAATAACTCAAAAGTTTTAAGCATTCTTCACCTAAATTGAAAATTGCATCTTTCTTTAGTAAATGACATAAAGGCTTAGCAATCTTTAAAAAATTTTCAATATATCGTATGTAGAATCCAACAGGTCCTAATAAACTCCTAATTTCCCTTACATTTGTTAGGTAAGGTAAATTAGCGATCACTTGAATTTTAGCTGGATCAACTTCCATACCATTTTCTGATATTTGATGTTCTAATATAATCCCTCCTGTTACCATAAACTGACATTTTTCTCAATTAAGGATTAAATTTTTTTCTTCACAGCATTTGAGAACTTTAGATAAATGTTCTAGACATGAGTCAAATGAAGTTCAAAATATTAAAAAATCATCCATAAGTACATCAATCCATTTTATTATTAAATCACAAAAAATTACCATCATACATCTTTGAAATGTAGCAGAGGCATTACATAAACCAAAGGGCATTCTTCTAAAAGCAAATGTACTATAAGGACTCGTAAATATTATTTTCTCTTAATCCTCAGTAGTTATTTATACTTGGTGATAACTAGTATATCCATCCATAATCTAGAAAACAAAAGTATTTATGTTCATTTACAATTATAAAAAAAAATATTTATGCCTAGCTAGTCTATCCAACATTTGATCTAGAAAGGGTAGTGGAAAATGATCTTTCCTTGTAGCAAGATTTAATTTTCTATAATCAATGCATATTTGTGACTCTGTGACTTGTCTAGTAGGTATTAGTTCATTATGTTCATTAACAATCACAGTTACTCCTCCTTTCTTAGGAACACAGTGAGTTGGACCAGGTGAATTAGACTAACCCATGCACTATCTGAAATAGGATAAATAATTCCAGCTTCTAACCACTTTAAAATTTTTTTCTTAACAACTTCTTTCATAATAGTATTTAATCTCCTTTGACGATCAGCTCTGGGTTTGCAGTTCTCTTCTATATGAATATTCCTTTAATATCAGCTATTGTCCATCCAAAGGCTTTCTTAAAATTTTTCAAAAATTTCATCAATCTTTCTTCTTCTTCCATAATTAACTTTGAGGAAATTATAACTGGTAAAGTTAAGGAATCACCTAAAAAGGCATACTTCAAATGTTCACGAAGTGACATCAACTCAAGTTAAGGAGGTTTTTCTATTGATCGAACAAATGATTTATCTTTTTTTATGGTATCCAAAGTTTTGAAACTTTCTCAAAAATAGTGAGTCTTCCTTATAAAAATCTTCACATTGATCTAATTCCTCTTCTTGCTCATGTTCCAAATCTTTGATTTCAAATTTCTCTTCATAATTTGTTCTAAAATGACCTTCACTCAGATATCTTATAACATCCATTCTATAACATTCATCATCTCTACCTTTTGCATGATATTTCATTGATCTTGAAATATTGAACGTAAGCATTTGATCATTGATGCGCATTGTTAATTTCCCCTTCTGCACATCATCATTGCTCTAAATATTGATAATGGAATAAGTTTAATGTCTGCACCTAATTCACATAAAGTTTTCCCATAAAATCTGTCTCCTATTGCACATGGAATATTAAAGCTACCAGGATTTTTAAGTTTTTAGGAAGCTTTTTCTGAATGATAGCACTGCACTCTTCACCATGTGCGACAATCTCACTATCTTCAAACTTTCTTTTCCTATTAAGAATATCCTGCATAAACTTTATATAGCTTGACATTTGTTTTAAGGCTTCAAAAAATGGAATATTAATTGTAGGCTTCTTAAAAATTTCTAGAAAATTTGAAAATTGCTTATCCAACTTTTGTTGACAAAGCCTCTAAGAAAATGGAGGTGGTGGTTTTTCCAAGTCTATTTTCAGTGAAGACATTGGTCTTTCTGAACCTTTTAGAGTGTCCTCTTTTGGACACAAGACTTGAGGATGAGACTCGATCAAATGAACCAAGAATCTGTTTGGTAGTCTGCGAAACCGTTTTATTTGCCGACAAGTTACCCTATTTAATACAAAAAATTAAATAGGGTTTATATTAAGCTGGGTTCGGAAAAGCTTCCTATAAGGGCAAGACTCTATAGTTAATTACATCTTAGATAACTGAAGCCACCTAAGAAAATTCTCGATAAAAATTAGGAAATATTATCTTCAAAGAGGTCAAAAGGATCGGACAAAGAGGTGTGAAAGGGGAATGGTTCATTTTGGAACATTTATTGTAGAATCAAAAAGAGGAAGAACTAGGGGATGTCATAGATCTAGAGGAGAATCCCAGTGACTTCCCAATCTATCCTATTGTTTGGCTTCAGTTTTGAGGAGAAATTATTTAAATATTCATCCTATTGATTTTATTTGTTTTAGGACTTACATTTTTAGGACTTACGGACTTACATTTATATGAAACAATCACACAAATAGCCTGGAAGATGTGAGTGTTTAGGTCGTGACGAACGACAACCTCGGAATCCTAAGACGAGTTAGGGCTTAGATTGTACAACAGAGCTGTACAAAGGCTTAAAAATAAGTTGAGGATTTATGTTTCATAAGCAAACAAACTCTAAATCTTATGGCTTTTTTTTAATTCTAAGAAAAGATGTGCTGTTGTAGCTCTCTTGTCGTTAAAGATAACCGTGTCATCCACAATGCTAGCTCCAAGCTCCTTCTAGTGATGAGTTTAAGTTTTCTAATGTGTCAGGTTATGATGTCAAATAAGATGTCCATATGATTAGGGCCATTTAAATATTATGGGGCATATTAAAGTTTAGTAGAGTGATACCAGTTAGGATCCTACGGTTCCCTCATTTTGGCACCACTATTTTCTATCAAATTCACTTAGTCCAAACGAATTTACTAGACTCAACTTAATGAATTTTGTACTTTCATTTAGACCATGGGAAGACTTGTTAGCAACCTTAGGTTACCTCCTCTGAGTGGTTCCCGATCATCCGATAGAGACATCTTAATTTAGTTGCAATTGTTGTTTTGTGATGTTTGTGATTAAAATTTGAGTTGTCTTATATTTCAAATGTTGTGGTGATGAATTTTATCTTGGTCAATTTTAGTTTTTGTTTTAGTTTGGTGGCTATCCTAACAGTTTTGGTTTTCATGCAGGCTGACATCGTTGTTTAACATGCAAGTTTTATAAGCATAAAAATACAGTTTGGAAAGTACAAGAAATGATGATACTATAAACTGTAAAAGCGTACCTGGCGAGTCTTCTCGTTCCACCTCTTGAAAGGTCAGTACTTGGAAGGTAAGTATATTGTATTTCAAGGAATTTAAATTGCATGAGTAGATGAAGGTTTAGCTACTAAATCCCAAGCTATGATTCTATTGAATCTCAGAAGATCCTATTAGATAATTTTAGAACAAAATATGATAAGTCCAATTCAACTTTCAGAATGTCCAATAGATTTTAAAATGCTCGAGGCATGACCCTGGACCATTTTGAAGATCTCTTGAAATGTTTTGAGTTCATTTTGGACTTATCATATTGTTCCATTAATCATCCGGAGTTGAAGTTTGACTACCCGTCGCTCAGTGAAACTTAACCATTTAATTATCCCAAGGCTAGGATACTCGATTAGTCAATTGATGTTTCATTTAAAAGTTATCTGAGTGGGTGCTCCTAAGGCTAGACTAAGTTATTTAAGATTGTGGTGCCCGCAATTAAGGTCTGACTTGTAGTTTTTAATGATGTTAATCACCAATTATGTTTTTTTTTAAATCCGATCAATTGAGTTTAGACATTGAGCCTAGGTCACTACCAAGCCATTAACAATCATGATAGATGAAAAGGTGATTTTAAAATTTTGATTTCAAGTGATATGTATGCTTATCAAATGGTCAAATCATCCTCAACTTTGGCTTAAGGCAAGTAAACCATCATCTTCCCGATTTAAGCCCATTACTTAAGAATCATTTGATCTTAGTTGACTTCATAGTCATGTAAATTAGGAGGTTTATGATTTTGTTGATTTTGTGCAAGGGTGGTGAATGAGTTTCTACCTTTTAATCCCAATCATCCAAATATGTTTTTTAAGATCAAAATTACCCATTTTCCCTTGATTAATTGTAAATTTTGATTAAGGCACCAAAGGCCGAAATTACCACTTTGCCCTTAGGTACTTCACCTCATAACTCACTAAACACAACTCAAATGACTTTGATAGTTTAGAGTGTCATATCCATGAGGTAATTATAATGTTTAGAGGAGAATATGTGGGCCTCTCATGATTTAATTTAATTTAACTATTTAAATTCAGAAAATAGGATTTTTAAAAGTTGATTTATTTAACTTTTCAAAATAAAGTTTTTATTTATGAGAAAATGATTAGAGGTTTTCTTAGGTCAGAGAAATATCTATGCAAAACTTCATGGTCTTTTGAATTAATTTATTATAATTATTCTAATGGGAAAATAAGGAAAATTCACTTTTAAGCCTTTAAAATTTATTTTTAACTTAGGAAAATTAGGAAAAATATTTTAATGGGTCCCCAACTGATCAGGGAGCAATTAAGCAAATTTTGAAATATTTTGATATTTTTGGGATTATTAATTATTTTAATTATTTTAAAACTAAAAGAAGGCTAAAAAATCAAGTATTTTACCAAAAATAACTTTTATTTTTCCTAAGAGCCCTTGATCACAAGGAACTCAGAAAACCACCTTTCATAATTTTCCCAAGTGTATTTAATTTATTATAATTATTTTTGTACAAAAATAAAAGGTTCCCGAGAAAATCCATTTGAATACTTGAACTTAATCAAATAATTTTCAAATCTTTTCAGTGAATAACCATGTTTCAGTGAATAAACATGATTTTTTATGAACAATGTGGGATTGATTTTTTCAATTTTTGATAAGTATTTAATTTACATAAAATAATACAAGATATTTGCATTTAATTAGATATAGAAATTCACAAGGTAATCTAAAGCATCATGATATTTTTCCTAGACTTATCTGACCACAAGAAACCTACCAAAATTATTCTCATAATTTTCCAAGTGATATTTTGATTTATATAATTAAGATAGCCAAAATAGTCAATCTAGCTTGAAAATTAGGGGTAGAAGTATGGAAATGCTCTCTGACCCTGGAAAAATCAGAGAACACCCCCTCTGTGATGAAAAATGAACCCTAAAAGTTTTAAGCAATGGTGAGCAATATTTAATCATGGAGAATTAAAATACCACAGAGGGTATTTAATTCATTAAAAATTATATGTTTGTCAAATGATTTTTATTTTTAGTCCACATTATTCTCCTCTGTTCACTGAGCAAGAAGGTATTTTTTTTTATTTTTATGATTTTTCTATGCATTTTCATTTTTATGATTTTTCTATGCAAAGATATGATTTTTTAAAGCTCTGGTATTTACATAATAAGAAAATCCTGATTTATTTACTTATCCAGCTCAGCGCCAGTGAATCCTAGGCAGCTTTGAACAACACTCGTGTCGCTCTACCATTTGACGCTACAAGCCACGTAGCCTCCACACGGACCATGCTTTATGAACCATATCATTTTTTGACTTCATCAGGACCGTTCACTGAATAAACGCACGAT
>NW_018224554.1:0-878 GCF_001263595.1 Phalaenopsis equestris | reverse complement strand
ACCAAGAAATCTCCACTTAATGGCTTGCCCTAGCTTTCCAAAATCGTGATTTCGAGAGGTTGAAGGTGACGAGAGGGTAAAAAGTAGCGATTTTTGGCTTAAAATTTCACTTTTAACCGTTCGCAAACCGTTTTTCATAAATCGGTGCTTAAGCGCGGATAAATGGCGCTTAGGCGCCTGCCTCTCTGGTTAACTCGTGAAGCGCAAGATGAGGCGTGAAGCGCGAGATGTGGCCCTTAAGGCGCAGGTGCACGATTTTTGAGATTTTTAAATTTAAGTAAAATGCACTATTTTCCTAAGTATACCACCCCTAAATGGTCTCATAATATTTAAATGACTATTTTCATCTCCTTTAACTCTCCTCTCTCTCAAAAATTTTCTATATAACTATTTCAATTTGAGGCTAAAAATAACACAAATTTTCACACAAACAAACATATATTCATTCACAAACTAGTACAAGTACATTTAACACTTAATTCTCATTCCAAATAGTCTCGGATGAGAAAATTTTCTAAACATAAATACTTCACAAACATACACAATTAAACTCTTAAAAAAAGACTTAAACACTAACACACATAAGAACAACTTCTAACACACAAATAATAACACTGGACTTAATTTCATTCTTCATTTGTTGGAACAAATTCCTGTCTTTCATTAGTCTCTCTCGGGGCATTCAAAATATAGTGTTGATAAAACAAATGGTGGTGACGAGCTTTGATACTATCTTCTTCAATCCACTTCTGCTTAATAAACATCGCCTTATTTGCTTCCTTTGGTGTGGGCAAATTGCATCTTCAACTACCATCCAATATGCTCTAGATGTGCATGAAACTTAATTACCTTGGTCTCAAGTAAGGCCATGGTATTCT
>NW_018224553.1:22402-25069 GCF_001263595.1 Phalaenopsis equestris | reverse complement strand
CTGACATCACTCAATTTAAATTAAAACTAAGACCATTAATAATAAAGTAAACTGCAAATCTTGGAGTTGTCACTGTGGTGAAGAGCTTGGAGCAAACTTTATGGGCAACACGATAAAGTCAACAACTGCAAAACTTTCTTTAGTTTAATAACAATAATCTATAGGACTTCGAGGTAGTTCATCTATAGCAACATAAATCCCCACTTTAACTTTTGTCATTTGCATAACCATGTTGTGCAATCTAAGCCCTAACTCTCTTAGGACTCCGAGGTCGTAGTTCGGTACGACATAAATCCTTCTATCTTTCAGGCTATTTATATGATTAGGATCATACAGGTGTAAGCCATAAATAATAAAATGGTAGGATGAAACATCAAATAATATCATCGTCAAAACAGAAGCCCAACAATATTATAGTTTGGGAAGTCATTGAGGTTCGTCTCAAAATCTATGACTTCCCCTACTCCTCTTTCCTTTGAACTCTGAGAATAATTGCTCATTTTTTATCTAGTCCCATTTGATTTCCCTATGTCCAACCTTGAACACTAACTGTGTAATCTTGAGACAAGTACCTCCAATCATCATCGAGAGTTTTCTTAAGTGGCTTTGGTCGCTTAAGATGTAATTAACTATAGTGGCTTATTTTTATAGATAACTTAAGAACCCATGTAATATAAATCTTATCTAATTCATATATTAGTAGGGGAATTTGTCGAACAATATATATAAAAATGTTTGTAAACCAAACGGATGCCATAATTTTTTTAGTTTAGTTAATTGAGCCTGTCTAACAAAAAATGTGTCTATTTCTAGGGGTAGGTACATTGTTTGTGGCGTGGTGCTCGATTATTTTAAACTATTAAATATATGAGATTTATTCAATTTCATTATTTTCTAAAATTAAAACACTATTTTTTAAAATCTAATTATATACATACAATATACTAAATTAAAATCATCTTTCCCGACCGACAATTTCTGGCAATTTTGCTCGGGATTAGTTCTTCTCTCCATTTTGATTAGAAGGTGTTGTCTTCATACATCAGTAGTGTGTCCACGTCTCAGTGGGCTAGACTATTATTTTTCCATTGGCATACTTCTCTCATTTCTTCCTTGAGCAAGTATAGTCAACTCTTTTTTATTTTAGGAGCCTTCTGTTTAATCACCTTTAAACAGTGAGTTTTTGGAATCTTTATATTTTAGTGTGGGTCAGACCCCTAATACGTGTCGTAGACTAGGAGCAATGTGTCGAGGCAAATTCGGTGTGAAGCTAGTCCCTCTCCAAATCTTTAACTAGGTCTTACACTTAATTCTTCTTCGGTTGTGACTTGTTTTTAACAAGTTAAATTTAAAACCATTTTCAATGATGATTCCCCCTAAAGGAATTCTAAGTGAAACAAACAAACAAAATATTTTTGTCACGATTTACAAAGCAACATAATATCAAAACATAAGCACATTAAAATGTGATGCTCAGCCGATAAGACAACTTCATTAATCTTCTTACTTGCGGAGTCTAAGGGTAAAGCATGGGTTGTTCGCTAACTTTCAGAACTTTTCAACTAGCAAGAAGAATGTCAACACCGAGCCTAACTTTCCTATTCAAACACGTCTACTTATCACAATTTTAAATGACAGTACGATGTATGCGATTATAATCTTAATTTTTCCTTACTTATATTTCTTACTTTGCAACGACGCCAAAAACTTTACTTCGAAGCAAATAAGAATGCAATTATTATATTTAAATATGGGATACTACACAAGCATACGTATCGTTATCAAGTAATATATGATTTTTTGATTAAGTCCTGAATATCAAACCCACGGGGAGAAATTCAATCTTTTAATAAGTCAGAATAATAAAGGTAATAAATTCTACTTTTGCAAAATATTCTTACTCAAACTATAGATGTTATAATATGAATGAAAAATTTGATTCTTCTTGGTAATTTTTTATAATTGAAAATAAAGTAAATAATTAACTAAATTTAATTAGATATTTGTAATATGAAGGCAATATAAATAAAATATTTTTTTTCTGTATCATAAATCAGTAATATGTATAAGAATTTTGCTGTAGAAGTATTTGAATTGTGTTATGTCAAATAAGAGCAATAGTATTTCTTACCCTTACTAGAGATGTTATAAATAACATTAGCTAATTTAAAGTTTGAATAGTCTTGAAGATGGGTTAGGTAGGGAAGAAATTAGCTCTCACTCTAGAGTTCCCTCTTATCCCTCTATCTAGGGCTAACATCTCGTATCAAAACCTAAAACTATAAAGCAAATTAGAGGTTTTAGTCTGTCACTCTAAAGTCCTCTAATTCTACACCCTTCAAATTTTATTTTCGTATTTATTTGCACTCAACCATATGAATTATAATCTCATGTGGTTTTTACATTAGTTGACTGAGACAATATCATCATGGATCTTACATGTTCTGACAATAAATATTAACATCTTAGTTGGCCAAATCAAGAAGTAAATGAAGTACAAGGTTTAAAATCATCACAATTTATTCGAACATTAAAGATTAATGCTTCATACAACTTCCATCCAATACTTAATCACTTATCATTTTTAGGAAAAAGATAAAGAAAATTACTCATAATTCATGGAGAAAACATAACCACACTTAAGTTTAAAAGTAGAAATCATGCAAA
>NW_018224553.1:0-22275 GCF_001263595.1 Phalaenopsis equestris | reverse complement strand
GGGGGGGTGTGAGAGAGTTATTCAATCCAATCCAAGTCATCTTTTATAATTTTCCAAAAGGTGTCTTTGTGTCTCTTCAAAATATGTCCACATTTAATGAATCTTCTAAGTGTTGTCTCATTTAAAAAGCCAATTGAGTGTCTTTTAACCAAATCCCACATTTTTACCAAGAGTTGCTTCTAACACCTCTTCAAAAATTCATCCAAATTCATTGAATCATCAAGTAACTACCTCTCGCGCTTAAGTGCGAGCTATGTGCCATTTAGGCGCGGTCTTCTCGATTTTCCTAGTGCTTAAGCGTCAGTTTTGGGCACTTAGGCAACACAGTTCTTTTGCACACCTCATTTAAGTATTTTTCACCTTTTTACCTGTACCTCAAAGAAAGACACACAAATACCTTCCATTAAAATGTATATCCTCAAAAATAGGTATAAAATGTGTACATAAATGCTATATATTTTAAGTATATTAAAATCTTAAAATGTTACTTGTTCTCAAGTGACACTCCAATCTTTCAAAACCAAAATAAGTAGATTATATAAATGAGTTTCTTTAAGGTATTCTAAAATTTTGATCTAGAAATATAGTAGCCCAATTTAGAAAAACTTTAGTACATGAAACCAACTTAGAGTTTAGAAATCTTTAATGTAAAAAATCTAAGAATATGAGTTCCTATCTAATTTAGAAATATTTGTAAATTCTCCAAAGATAGAGTTTAGGCATTCTATTTTTTCCACTTAAAAATTTTTATTATGAATAATTATACTTACTATACTATATCCTTAAGCTTAAAAGTTTCTCAAGTCTTATACTTTAAAAATATCAAATGTGGAACCAATTTTTGATTAGGCACTAATGATAGAGCTTCCCCTCCCTATTTCAACTTTTTTTTCTTTTTATTTTTCTTTTTGTTTTTCTTTTTTTTTTCTTTTTTCATTTTCTTTCTCAGGTTTTGAATTCCTCTCCTCCTTTCCTAAAGCAAAGTTTTGATATAAATCCTTTACTTAAAAATATAATAATAGTTTTGAAAATTATTTTTAATAAAAAAAATTTAAGTATTGAAAATAAAGGTCTAACTCATTTATATTTTTCAAAATACAATTTCTCCTACTAAAGATAGTGACATAATATTTTTTCATTTGCACACTAAAAATTTTTAACTTTAAGTTTTTGTTCATTACAATAAGTTTCAACTAAATTTTCTTACTTATTTCTATATTCAAAATTTTACTTCCCTAATATAACTTCATGTACATAATCATTCTTTTTTCAAATCAATATCAAATTTACTTGTAGCACATTTGAGATTTTTTTCCACCCCCCCCCCCCCCAACTTATATTTTTAATAAGATAAAACATTTTAACATCATATTTATCTATATGTAGGAATGAAAACTAAAAATAGTATGCTTACAGGAATTTTTACATCCTAAATATACAAGTACAAAAATCAAAAACAGGAGTAAAAATTATTTGATTAAATTTTAATTTAGCTTAATTCAATGAGATTCATTAGACTTCTATGCAGTGGATGATAGCATAAAAGCAAACAAATACAACTAACAGAAATTCACAACTGTAACATAAAGAAAATACGTGGTAGTAAATTGAAAATTTTAAACATGAATTTCTTAAGTGAAAGTTAGTAATATTCTAAACCTTCATAATATTCAGGATTAAGTTCAACACAAGCTAACTAAATATACTAGACAACATTGTTAACACAAATACTACCTTAAAAAACAAAATGTAGCTATTACAATAACATAAATGCATCACAACTGTGTCTAACAGAATAAAACACAAAGATTAGTAACCATCTAGATAAATACAACACAAAACAAATTAACAGTTCAATACATTTATACCACATAAAGTTCAAAATTAAAAACTAAACTACTTAATTTAATTCTCCTCCTCCTCATCATCATCACTATCATCACTATTCCAAAAAGCAGTAGGTTCATATGAAGAATATTGTGGATATAAAGGAAAAACTACACATTGGTCACCCCTAATAAAGTTTCCTAAAGATGAGTGAAATTTTTCTTCATAATCGTTGTGTCTTCTCATATAACCATCCATATGATCTACAAAATTTTCCAAATTTAATACCCTGTCCGCAGTATAATTGATGTTATAAAACATTCTTTTCAATAAGTATGATTTTGAATTAGAACTAGAAATCTGACATTGTGATGTGGTTGCACGTGAGGTAGAAGCATGAGAAGTAGATGCACCTGAACTTCTAGAAAATCCTCCTATCTGACCAAATATCGAATGTTGTGAATAAGATTTCACATTAATGTTCGTGATAGACTTTAGAGGCTGCAGTATTTCCTCTCAGCTATGAAATCTAACACCAACTTTCTCACATAAGGAAAAGATTAAGGATATGAATCTCAAACCTGCAGTAGTGGCAGCGGTAACAGAACTTATGATAGTTTCATAGATCAGAGATCCAATATCAATCAGCTTGAACGGCTGAATGCAATAACTCAAGGTAGCTCTATCTCTGGTAACTTCGCTGAGGTGGTTGATTGGGAGCAGACGAGCTGAAATAAAGTAGTGTGATCCTGATTTTATATAACAATACGATGTATGCGGTTACAATCTTATTTGTTCCTTACTTATAATTCTTACTTTACAACGATGCCAAAAACTTGATCACTGATAATAGCTAGGCAAAAATTTAACTTCGAAGCAAATAAAAATACAATTATTATATTTAAATGTGGGATACTATGTAAATATATGTATCGTTATCAAATAATATATAATTTTTTTATTAAGCCTCGAATATTATGCAACTAAAATCAAAAGAAAGAAAATAATAAATTCTACTTAGTAAAATATTCTTACTTAAGCTTTAGATGTTATAATAGGAATGAAATTTGATTCCTTTTGTAATTTTTTGCTAGATGAAAGTAAAGTAAACAACTAACTAAACTTAACTAAATATTTGTAAAATGAAGGCAATATAAATAAAATATCTTTTTTCTTATCATGAATCAGTAACAAGTATAGGAATTTTGTTGTGGAAGTATCCATATTGTGTTGTGTCAAATATGAGCAATAGTATTCTTTATCCTTACTAGAGCTGATAAAGAACATTGGCTAATTTAAAGTTTGAATAGTCTTGAAGACGGGTTAGGTAGGGAAGATACTAGCTCTCACTCTAGAGTTCCCTCTTCTAACTTGAGGGCTAACATCTCGTATCAAAACCTAAAACTATAAAACAAATTGGTCTCTAGTCTGTCACTCTAATGTCATCTAATTTTACACCCTTCTAAGTTATTTTCATTTTTATTTGCACTCAATCATATGAATTACATTCTCAGCCATACAATCACATGTGATTCTTACCATTTGTTGACTGAGACAGTACCTTCTCGGATCTTACATGTTCTCACAACAGATATTAGCCTCTTAATTGGCCAAATCAAGAAGTAAATGAAGTACAAGGCTTAAAATCATCTTCCAACATTAAAGATTAATACTTCACACAACTTCCATCCAATACTTAATAAGTTATCATTTTAAGGAAAAAGATAAAAGAAAACTACTTAAAATTCATGGAGAAAACACCAACCACACTTAAGTGTAAAAGTAGGAATCATGCACACAAACAAGAGGAAGTCTAAATTAAAACCAAATGTAGTCACAAAGATAAAAACTTATCTTAAATCCTCTCCACCAAACTCTTGAAGTTCCTTTGAATCTCTTTTCTCCCTTACAATACAAACTACAACTCAAAATAAAAAAAAAGGGAATGGCGGCGTGTGTGGGAGAAAGTATAAGTCTCTGGAAAAGAAGAGAAGAGAGAGAGGTTCTTCAATCCAAGTCTTCTTTTATAATTTTTCAAAAGGTGTCTTGATGTCTCTTCAAAATGTGTTCACATTCAATGAAACTTCCAAGAGTTCCTCCTTTCAAAAGTCAATTGAATGTATTTTCATGTCCATTAACTATTTCTCATATTTTCACAAAGGGTTGCTTCAAACACCTCCTCAAAAATTCATCCAAATTCATTGAATCATCGAGTAACTACCTCTGTCGCTTAAGCGTGAGGTACTTGGAGCTTAGGCGCGGCCTTCTCAATTTTAGTGGCGCATAACGCTAGTTCTAGGCGCTTAGGTGTCATAATTCTTTTGAAACCTTCATTTTTGCTCCAAATTTGATCATTTTTCACTTCTTTCACCAATTTTCATTTATTTTATTGTACCTGAAAGAAAAACACATAAATACCTTACATTAAAGCGCAATATCTCAAAAATAGGTATAAAAATGTGTACATAAAGACTATATATTTTATGTCTATCAAAATCCCCCAAACTTAAAATGTTACATGTCCTCAAGTGACACCCCAGTCTTTCAAAACCAAAACAAGTAGATTATGTAAATGAGTTTCTTTAGGATATTTTAAAATTTTGATGTTGAAATATAGTAATTCAATTTAGAAAAAATATTAGTATACGAGACCAACTTAGAGTTTAGAAATTTTTAATGTAATGAACTATGAAAATATGAGTTTCTATCTAGTTCAGAAATATTGTAAATTTTTCAAATATAGAGTTTAGCCATCCTATCTTCTCCACTTAAAAGAAAAATTATTAAGAATACTTATACTTACTATATTATATCTTTAAGCTTAAGAGTTTCTCAAGTCTTACACTTTAAAAATATTAGATGTAGAACCAATTTTTCATTAGGCACTAATCCTCAAGCTTCTCCTCTCTTTTTCAACTTTCTTTTTCTCTTCTTTTTTTAGATGATGATTACTATATCTAGATAGACATTTAATGATTTTGAATTCCACTCCGCATTTTCTAAAGCAAAGTTTTGATTTAAATCTTTTACTCAAAAATATAGTAATAGTTTTTAAAATTATTTTTAATGAAAGAAATCTAAGTATTGAACATAAAAGTTTAACCCTTCGAAATTTTTCAAAAATATAATTTCTCCTACTAAAGATAGTTACACACTATTTATAATTTCTACACTAAAAATTTTTAACTTTAAGTTTTTCTTTATTACTATAAGTTTCAACTAAATTCTAATACTCATTACTATATTCACAATTTTACTACCCTAATAAAACTTTTCATTCCCTCCAAACTTAAATATTTAATAAGATAAAATATTTTTTCATCATATATTTATATAGGGAGGAATGAAAACTAAAAATAACATGCTTATAGGAATTTTTACATCCTAAATATACAAGTACAAAAATTAAAAATTGGAGTAAAAATTTAATTGATCAAATTTTAATTTAACTTTAACATATTGAGATTCATTAGACTTCTATGCAGTGGAGGATCACATAAAAGCAAATAAACACACTAACAGAAATTCACAACTGCAACATAAAGAAAATGCCTAGTAAATTGAAAATTGAACATGAAGTTCTTAAGTGAAAGTTAGTAATATTCTAAACCTTTCTAAAATTCAGGATTAAGTTCAACACAGACTAACTAAATACACTATACAACACAGTTATAACAATTACTACCACAAAAAAATATAACAACTTACAATAACATAAATACATCACAACAGTGTCTAACAAAACAAAACACAAACAAAAGTAGCAGTCTCAAAAAGTATGACTCAAAAGAAAATAACAGTATAGTATAACTACAGTATAATTGTACCGCATAAAGTTCACAACAATAATAACAAAAAAACTAAACTAAAGTACTCAGTTTAATCCTCCTCCTCTTCATCAGCATCGCTATCATTGTTATCCTAAAAGGCAGTAACCTCATATGATGGCTATCATGGATATGAAGGGAAAACTACACTTAGATCACCTCATATAAGTTTTTCCAAAGATGAGTGAAATTTCTCCTCATAATCACTATGTCTTCTTATATATCCATTCATATGATCTACAAAATTCTCTAAATTTAATACTTTTTCCGCAGTATAATTGATGTTATCTAACATTCTTTACAATAAATGTAATTGCAAATCAGAACTAGAAGTCTGACCTTGTGATGTGGATGCACGTGAGGTAGAAGCATGAGAAGTAGAGGCACCTGAACTGTTAGAAAATCCTCCTCTTCAACAAAAGATCGAATGTTGTGAATAAGACTTCACATTAACACTTGTAATGAGTTTTAGAGGCTGCAATATCTCTTCCTAGCTATCGAATCTAACACATGTCTGCTCACATAATGAAAAGATCAAGGATGTGAATCCCAAACCTACAGTAGTAGCAGCGATAGCAGAACTGGTGATAGTCTCATAAATCAGAGATCCAATGTCAATGGGCTTGAAATGTTGAGTGCAATATTTCAAGGTAGCTCTACCTCGAGTAACTTCGTTGAGGTGGTTGGTTGGTAGCAAACAAGCAAAAATAAAGTAGTGTCAAGCTTCCGATGTGGCATCTAACTTTGACGCGTGGAAGTTAACTCTTCTTTCATTTGTAATCTTCCACGGTCCTCTTTCACTGGTCAATGATGATATAATCTCGTCCAACTCCTTTTCAGTCGAATTATAGTTTGAATAAAAACACAAATTACTAGGGTGCAACTGGTAGAACAGATTTATTACCTCGGGGGAGAAAGACACTAATTTTCCTCGAAACATGACCCGATCTTCTTCAGCTTCAGGGACATTAGCATAAAACTCCCGAACAACAAAAATCACAGCCATAGCAAAAAAACAACAAAAACGTTCCCACTATCGGCGAACAATCAAGTCTTCCACTGCTCCACTTAGACTTTTAAAACATCTCTCAAGAATCAGTTTCCTCAACTGCAGTGCATCGTTATATTGCGTTGTTATACCTGTCCTGAGCTTTCGTGCTAACAAACTTGCTTGAATCAAAATGGGTCTTCCATTTACTCTTCATTCTTTGGGTCATTTCTAAAAATCACATAAAATTTACAATAAATCCTAAATTCAACTCTAAATCACTAAACTCAACTTCTAAAAGCATAAAATATCATTTCTATGTATTTTTCAAAGATTTTTCTCAAATTTTCACCATGAATAGTGATTTTCGGTCAAATTCACAATATACTCAAAATACATGGTGAAAATAAAAAAATTTTACATTGAAGTGAATTTCTTACCTCAAGAAGATCAAATCTAACAAATTTGGCTTGAATCCACGAAAAAATTTCCACTTTAGAGGAAGCCCTAACTCTCAAAATCGCGAAAACTAGAGGAAGAAGACGAAATCAGGGTGCAAATGGCGATTTTCGGCTCAATCTTTCACTTTGAACCATTCGCGAACTCGTTTAAGTGAACTGTTGCTTAAGCGCGACTGGTTCGATGCTTAGGCACCTACCTCTAGAGTTATCCAGCGCTTAAGTGCGGGTCTTGGCGCTTAGGCTCCAATGCACGAATTTTGATATTTTTTTTATTTTAAGTGAAATGCACATCTAGCATAAATCAACCACCCCTAAATGGTTTTATAGATCTTTAATAACTATTTTCTACCTCTTCAGCTCTCCTCTTTCTCAAATTCACCAATATTAACTAATTCGATACAACACAAAATTTCACACACAAAAAACACTTATATTCATTTACAAACAAATACAAATATTTGTGATACATAACTTTTCAATCCAAAGAGTCTTGGATGAGAAAATTCCTAAGCACAAACACTAAACAAACTTAACACTAAAAACACATAAGACAAACTTAATGCTAAAAAACAAACACTTAACACAAACGAACACTAAACTAAGAACTTAATTCCACTCTCCTTCCGATAGAACGAATCCTTGTCTTTCATTCGTTTCTCCTTGAGCATTTGTAGATCAGATAGAACTGGCAGTGGTGAAGAACTCTCATTGAGTCTTCTTCAATCCATTTGTTTTTCAAATACATAGTCTTGTCCGCTTAAATTGCATCTTAAGTTTTCATCCAATATGCTCCAAATGTGCATTGACTTCCATCACTTTTTCTTCAATTGAAGCCACGTCAACCTCAATTTTTGGGATTCTCTCTGTTATTTCTTCTATACTAAAGGCTAGGAAACCGTTGTATAACTCTTGCACACTTTGAATAATGAATTTCTTCTTCATAGCTTCCTTCAAGGATTCCTTATTTTTCTTCATATCAATCTCCCAAGATGACATCTTTCCAAGATCTCTCGCTCTTCACTTAGATTTTAGGGTTAAAATTGAAGTGGGGTGAGAATTCTCTTCATTCCCTTCTATTTATAGGCTTTAGACCAAGCCTAAAACTAATATACATGTTCTAACCACCAACCCACATTAAAACCCACTAAACCACATTTAACATGTTTAGCAAATTATCGTGCTTAAGGGCCAAATGTTGGCGCCTAAACGCCGATGCTTAATTTAGTACATGTCAGTTTAACGTCCAAATACTCATTCTAACTTGTCTAAGTCATCTATTAAGGTCTTACAATCATTACTAAATCATTATATATATTCAAAAAACTACCACAATTTTCTTAATCAAACACAACAACATAACATTCAAAACAGAAACATACAGATAACTATGGGTTTCCTCACACAAAGCGTTTGGTTTAACTTCATCAGCCCGACGTAACCAGTGCTTATTCTTGTTGACCCAATAACATAAGATCATTTAATTTAAGTTGATCTCCTAAAAAGTAGTGTTTCAACCTGTAACCATTCACTTTGAATATTTTCTTAGTTTTAGGATCTTTGATATCCACAGCTCCATAGGGATAAACTTTCATCACAACAAATTGGTCCATCCACCTGGACTTAAGTTTGCCTAAAATAATCTTAACCTTGCATTATATAGCAAAACTTGTTGCCCTGGCTCAAAATCTTTAGTAAGAAACATCTGATCATGTCACATCTTCATCTTTCTTTATAAATCTTAGCACTCTCATAAGATGCATTCATTATCTCTTCAAACTCATTTAATTGCAATAGTCTTTTCTCACCAGCATTCTTTAAATTGTAATTAAATTGTTTAATAGCCCAATATGCTCTATGTTCAAGTTCACCTAGTAAATGACAAGTTTTCCTAAATATTAGCTTGTATGGGGATCACAAATATTAGCCTATATGGGGACATTCCTATATGAGTTTTATATGCAGTCCTATAAGCCCAAAAATCATAGTCAATTTTGACCGATCGATCCATTTTTATTGGATTCACAGATTTTTCCAATATTCTTTTAATCTCGCGATTGGATAATTCAGGCAAACCACTTATTTGAGGATGATAAGTGGTCTCGACTTTCTATATAGATGACTATTGCGATATATGTGATTATAAGCTTAATTTCCTTAATAATGATTCTTACTCTGTAACAAAACAAAAAAACATGATCCCAAGCAAAAGCTAGGTAAAATTTTCACTATAAAGCAAATAAGAATAAAGTTATAATATTTAATTATGGGATATTACACAAATTATCAAGTAATATAGAACTTTTTTATTAAGCCCCGAATATTGAACCCACAGAAAAAATTTGACAATATGCACTCTACAAAATAAAAGAAATTAGATAACAAAATTTTTACTTAGCAAATATTCTTACTTAAATTAAAGATGCTATAATAGGAATAAAATTCGATTCTTTTTATTTTTTTTATATATGAAAATAAAGTAAACGACTAATTAACTTAACTAAATACTAGCTAGATGAACGCAATATAAATAAAATATTTTCTTCCTTATCATGAATCTGTAATAAGTATAAATATCTATTGTGAAAGCATTATAAATGTGTTGTGTCAAATAGGAGCAATAATATTTTTTATCCTTATTAGAAATGTTATAAAGAACATTGGTTAATCTATAGTTTGAATAGTTTTGAAGATTGAAGACCGGCTAGGCAGGAAAGATACTAGCTCTCACTCTAGAATTCTCTCTTCTCCCTCCACCTAGAGGCTAACATCTCATATCAAAACCTAAAATTGTAAATCAAATTGGAGGCTTTAGCATGTCACTCTAAAGTTCTCTAATTCTACACCCATGAAAGTTTATTTTCCTATTTATTTGCACTCAATCCCATAAACTAGATTCTCATCCATGAAGTCAATCATGTGATTCTTACCATTTGTTGACTGAGACAATATCATCTCAGATCTTACATGTTCTCACAATAGGTATTAACACCTTAATTGGCCAAATCAAGAAGTAAATGAAGTACAAGGTTTCAAATCATCACAACTTCTTCTAACATTGAAGTCTAATACTTCACACAACTTTTTTTCAATACTTAATTACTTAACTAATCACTTATATTTTAAGAAAAAAGATAAGGAAAATTACTCAGAACCCATGGAGAAAACACTACCACACTTAAGCTTAAAGGTAGAATTCATGCCCACAAACAAGAATTCTAAATTAAAATCAAATGTCGTCAAAAAGATAAACACTTATCTTAAATTCTCTCCACCAAATGCCTTGAAGTTCTTTTGAATTCTCTTCCTTCACTCACAATACAAACTAAAACTCAAAATAAAATAAAAGTGGTCGGTGACAGCGGCTACTTGGATGAATGATGGTTGTTGGTTGGGATTGGTTGGCTCTCTCTCCTTTGTTGATCCAAGTTTTTTTTTTTATAAAAATTCAAAAGGTATCTGGTGTTTCTTCAAAACGTGTCTCCATTCAATGAATCTCCTAGAAATTGCCTCCTTTCAAAAGCCAATTGAATGAATTTTTGTGTCCATGGGCTATTTCCCACATTTTTACCAAGGGTTGCTTCAAATACCTCTTAAAAAATTCATCCAAATTCAATGAATCATCAAATAACTAATTTTGGTGCTTAAGCGCGTGATATCTGGCACTTAGATGCGACTCTCTCTGTATAATTGGTGCGTAAGCGCCAGTCCTAGGCGCTTAGGCGCCTCAGTTCAGTGTCAGTCCTGGGCGCTTAGGCGCCCCCTTCATTTTTGCTCCAAATTTGACTATTTTTCACTTCTTTTACCATTTTCAACTATTTGATTGTACCTACAAGAAAAACACATAAATATCTTTTATTAAAGCGCAATATCTCAAAAATAGACATGAAATGTGTATAAAAATTCTATATATTTTAGGTGTATCAATAAGCTGTAGCAATTCAATGGTTGATATGATATTTATTTAATAATTTCTCCATTATTGCATTCATGAAATGACTTCCCCCGTCAGTTATGGTCATTCTTGACATCCGAAATTTACAAAATATGTTTGTTCTTAAAAAATTTGCAACACTTTGAGCATCACATCAAGGTAAAGTAACAGCTTCTATCCATTTGAATACATAGTCTACTACTATCAATATATATAAATTTCTGAAGGATAGTAAAAATGGTCCCATGAAATCTAATCCCCAAACATCAAATATCTCAACGTCCAACACATAATTGAGGGGCATCTCATTTCTTCTAGAAATATTGCCTCTTCGTTGACATCAGTCACAAGTTTTCATATAAGTATTAACGTCTATAAAAATAGTAGGTCAATAAAATCCAGATTGTAAAATTTTGTATGTTGTTTTCTCAACACCAAAATGTCTCCCAAAATCAGAATTATGATATTTTTGGATAATTTCATAAGTTTCTTCTAAAGGAACACATCTTCGAATAATTAGATCATTTCATTGTTTATATAAAAATGGGTCATCCCAAAAATAAGTCTTAGCTTCAGATAAAAATTTTCTCTTATGTTGGTATGTCATTCCAAAGGGTATAATATCACTAACCATAAAGTTCATAATGTCGCCATACTATGAAACACACCAAACATTAATACTGAACAATTCTTCATCTGAAAAATGTTCATTAATTTTTTTTTTCAAAATAAAGTGGTTTTTATAATTCAAGACTAGACAAATGATCAGTGATTTGAATTTCAGCTCCCTTCATATCTATTATCTCAAAGTCAAATTCTTACAAAAGAATGCCCAAAAATAAGTCTTAGCTTCAGATAAAAATTTTCTCTTATGTTGGTATGTCATTCCAAAGGGTATAATATCACTAACCATAAAGTTCATAATGTCGCCATACTATGAAACACACCAATCATTAATACTGAACAATTCTTCATCTGGAAAATGTTCATTAATTTTTTTTTCAAAATAAAGTGGTTTTTCTAATTCAAGCCTAGACAGATGATCAGTAATTTGATTTTCAGCTCCCTTCATATCTATTATCTCAAAGTCAAATTCTTACAAAAGAAGAATCTATCGTATCAGTCTTGGTTTTGCATCATTCTTTTTCATTAAATATTTAACAACAGAATGATTAATATGCACAACACATTTAGTTTCAATTAAGTATGATCTGAATTTATCAAAATCATATACTACTGCTAATAACTATTTCTCTGTTATGGTATAATTAATTTGAGTTTCATTAAGAGTTCTACTAGCAAAGTATATTACTTTGAAAATTTTATCATGCTTTTGTCCTAAAACAGCTCCAATAGCATATTCATTTGTTTCACACTTCAAAAGGTTTTTCCCAATTAGGTGAAATAATAATTGGTGAAGTGACTAATTTTTCTTTTAATAACTAAAAAGCTTTAAGAAAAAGCTTTAAGAAAATTCCTATAAAATTTAAAAATTACACATTTTTCAAGTAAATGACATAGAGGCTTAGCAATTTTTGAAAAATCTTTAATATATCACCTGTAGAATCTAGCATGTCCTAAAAAACTGCTAATTTCCCTTACATTTGTTGGGTAAGGTAAATTAATGATCACTTGCATTTTTGATGGGTCTACTTTCATACTATTTTCTGATATTTGATGTCTTAAAATAATTCCTCCTGCTACCATAAATTGGTTTTTTTCCCAATTAAGGATTAAATTTGTTTCTTCACAGCTCCTAAGAATTTTCGATAAATGTTCTAAACATGATTCAAATGAAGTTGCAAACACTCAAAAATTATCCATAAAAACTTCAATTCCTTTTTCAATTAATCACAGAAATAGTCATCATACATCTTTGAAATGTAGCAGGGGCATTACAAAAACTAAAGGGCATTTTTCTAAAAGCAAATGTATCATAAGGACTAGTAAAAGTTATTTTCTCTTGATCCTCAAAAGCTATTTGTATTTGATGATAACGAGTATATCCATCCAGAAAATAAAAATATTTATGTTTAGCTAGTCTATCCAATATTTGATCTAGAAAGGGTAGTGAAAAATGATCTTTCATAGTGGCGAAATTTAATTTTCTATTATCATTGCAGATTCAAGTGAGTATTAACTTATTATGTTCATTCACAATTACAGTTACTCCTCCTTTCTTAGGAACGTAGTGAATTGGACTAACCCATGCACTATCTGAAATAGGATAGATAATTCCAGCATCTAACAATTTTAAAATTTCTTTCTTTACAACTTGTTTCATAACAGGATTTAGTCTCCTTTCAGGATCAGCCCTGGGTTTGCAGTTCTCTTCCATATGAATTCTATGCATACAAACTGAAGGACTAATTCCATTAATATCAACAATTGCCCATCCAAAGACTTTCTTATAATTCTTTAAAGTTTTCATTAAACTCACTTCTTCTTTTATAGTTAAATTTGAGGAAATTATAATCGGTAATGTTGAGGAATCACCTAAAAAGGCATATTGTAAATGTTCAGGAAGTAACTTCAACTCAAGTTTAGAAGGTTTTTCAATCGATGGACAAAAAGATTTATTTTTTTCTCTCGTGTCCAAAACTTCAAAACTTTCTTGAACATAATTCGATTCTTCCTTATAAAAGTTTTCATATTGATCTAATTCCTCTTCTTACTCGTGTTCCAACTCTTTCATTTCAGATTTCTCTTCAATTTTTTTTTTTAAATGTCATTCATTTAGATATTTTATTGCATTCATTTTGTAACATTCATTATCTTTACCTTTTGCAAGATATTTCATTGATTTTAAAATATTAAATGTAATTGTTTGATCATTGACGTGCATAGTTAATTCCTCTTTCTACACATCTATCATTGCTTCTTATAGCTAGGAAAAGTCTCCCAAAAATGATAGGTATCTCCTTATCTTCTTCTATATCTAGCACAATGAAATCAACAGGAAAGATAAATTGATACACTTTCACTAAAACATCTTTTATAACTCCCTTAGGATATGTTATTGAACGATCTGCTAACTGCAGAGTTATAGTAGTAGAGGATATTTCTCCTAATTCAAATCTTTTAAATATTGATAATGGCATAAGGTTAATGCTTGCATCTAAATCATATAAAATTTTCCCATAAAATATGTCTCCTATTACACATTGAATTGTGAAGCTACTAGGATATTTAAGCTTTTTAGGAAGCTTTTTCTAAAATATAACACTATGCTCATCACTAAGTGCATACTAAGAACGACAGTCTCCTTATCTTCAAACATCTTTTTCTTATTGAGAATATCCTTCATAAACTTTACATAGCTTGACATTTGTTCTAAAGCTTCAGCAAATGAAATATAAATTGTAAGCTTCTTAAAGATTTCCATAAATTTTGAAAATTGTTTATCCAACTTTTGTTAACGAAGTATCTGAGGAAATGAAGGTGGTGGTTTTTCCAAGTCAATTTTAAGTGGAGAAATAGGTCTCTCTAAACCTTTCGAAGCGTCCACTTCAGGCTCTTAAATCATTGGGATATTATGTTTGTTGTTTATTGCATTCAAAGTTTCTAGTTATGCTTGAGAATCTACCATTTGGCCTAATAAATTCTCTTCAATCATTGCAATTGGTTGAGAAAAATTCATTCCAAATTGGTCTAACTTCCTTGAAATTGTAGCAACTTCTTTTGCTATCATTGCAAAAGCATCAGATTCATAAAAATTAGCTACTTTCTTAGGATTTACCCTCTTAGAAGGCCATTAAAAATTATTAGTAGTCATCTCTTCAATTAAATCATAAGCGTCATAAAATGGTTTTGACATCAATGACCCACCTGCAACGGCATCGATAATAGATCTAAGAGATCCAACTCATTCATTATAAAAGATTTGAATTATTAATCAATCTGGGATAGCATGGTGTAGACACTTTCTCAGTAGTTCTTTAAATCGTTCACATGCTTCATAAATAGATTTCCCTTCAAACTGCCAAAAAGATGTCATATCATTTCTAAACTTCGCAGTTTTTTATGATGGAAAATATTTAGCAAGAATTTTTTGCGCTAAATCACCCCAAGTTCTGATAGATCCAGGTGCTAACGAATGTAACCATATCTTAGCATTATCCCTCAGTGAGATAGGAAAAAATCTAAGTCTTATAGCATCATCTAAAACACCATCATATTTAAATGCATAACACAATTCTAGAAAATTGACAAGATGTAAATTTGGATCTTCAGTTGGTGCTCCCCCAAACTGATTATTTGATATCATTTGGATAATAACAGATTTAAGTTCAAATGAATTAGCCACTACAACAGGTTTTTGAAAACTACAATGAACTTCATCCACCACAGGGTTTGCATAATCTTTTAAAAGTCTAAACTCTTGAATAATTTCAACATTTTGATTATTTTAGTTTGTCATTTCTTGAAATTTTGTCTTTTTCTGTATTTCTATTTTTTCTTAATTTTTTTCTAATATTTCTTTCTAATTTAGAATTGTTAAGCACTAGTTCTATAAAACCTAAATTATGCATGCATTACTTACGAAACAAATAAAATATATAATCACACAAACAAGAACTTTATATAAAAATAACACTACAATATTCCTATAATAAATCTAAAAGTATAAATAAGACTTTCTAAATTTTTTTTTAAAATTTTTATAGTTGTCCCCGACAACGGCGCCAAAAACTTGATCCCGATTTTATATGACAATGCGATGTATGTAGTTATAATCTTAATTTTTCCTTTTAATTCTTACTTTGTGACGGTGCCAAAAACTTGATCAACAACAACAGCTAGGCAAAAATTTGACTTCGAAACAAATAAGAATACAATTATTATATTTAAATATGGGATACTACGCAAGTATATATATTGTTATCAAGTAATAAAGAACTTTTTGATTAAGCCCCAAATAGTGAACCCACAAGGACAAAAGACAATCTTCAACTAAAATCAGAAGAAATTAGGTAATAAATTCTACTTAGAAAAATATTCTTACTCAAACTTTAGATGTTATAATAGGAATGAAAATTTGATTCTTTTTATATTTTTTGCTAAATGAAAGTAAAGTAAACAACTAACTAAACTTAACTAGATATTTGTAAAATTCTATGCATACAAATTGAAGGATTGATACCTTTACTATGCGCTAACGTCCATCTAAAGGCTTTCTTAAAATTTTTCAAAATTTCTATTAGTTTTTCGTCTTGATCTTCAGTTAAGTTTGAGGATATTATAACAGTTAATGTTGATAAGTTCCCTAGAAAAGCGTACTTTAAATGTGTAGGGAGAACATTCATCCCAAGTTCATGAGGTTTTTTAATTAAAGTAATAAGAGGTTTACTATTTTCAATAGTGTCTAAAATCACAGAACTTTTCTGAACATAATTTGAATCCTCAATATTTATCTCAATTGTTGTATCCTGAAAATCAATATCATTCACATACTTCAGTTCTTGTCCTATTTTAACTTCAAAACTTTTTCGAAAATGGTTATCAATTAAATCACCAATAATCTACATTTTGTAAAATTCATCATCTTTTTTTTCATTGGGTACTTCATTTATTTTAACACATTAAGCGTAACTTCCTTGTCATTACCTCTCATGGTTAACTCTCTTCTTTACACATCTATCATAGCTCGTCTAGTGGCCAGAAAATGTCTCCCTAAAATGATTTGTATTTCTTTATCTTTCTCTATATCTAAAATAATGAAATCCACAGGGAAGATATATTTATCTACCTTAACCAGCACATCCTCTATAATCCTCTTATGATAAGTGATTGATCGATCAGCTAACTGAAGGGTGACGTTGTGGGAGAAGTTATCCTAAACCTAACCTTCTGAATATTGATAATGGCATGATGTTAATGCTAGCTCCTAAATCACAAAAGGCTTTTCCACAAAATCTCTCCTATCGTACATGGAATAGTAAAGCTACAAAGACCTTTGAGTTTTTGAGGAAGCTTTTTAGGATTATTGCACTGCATTCTTCATTAAGTGCAACAGTCTCGTGATCTCCAAACTTGCTCTTCTTATTTAAGATTTCTTTCTTAAACTTGACATAACTAGGCATTTAGAATTTTTTTTATTCAGTTTTTGTTAAGTCTCTGAGGAAATGGCGGTGATGGTCTTTCTAAATTGATCTTAGTTTGAGAGATAGGTTTTTCCCATATTTATAAGAACATTTTCATCATGTTTTTAAGTTTTTTTTCTATTTCCCTCTCAACTTCAATCTTTTTTTTACTTCAGTCTCCAACTCTCTACCACTTGTTAACTTGACCGCTTTAAATTCATCTTTGTTTTTATCTTTAGGATTAACTTCAGTGTTACTATGAAGTGTTCCTCGAGACCTATTGCTAAGTGAGTTAGCAATTTATTCTTGTTGATTCTCAATATTTCTTATTGCAGTACTCTGACATTGTAATTGATTCTCCATCTGTAACACTGCTTCTTTAAAGAAAACTTCTTCTCCTCAAATTGTTGGTTATTTTTAAAGCCAGGAGGATAAGAATGTCTATAGTTAGTATTACCCTAGTTGTTCCTACTTCCCAATGGGTTCACTTGTTTGTTTCCCCATTATTGATTTCCACCACTAGAATTATTATTCCAGTTAAATTTAGGGTGGTAGGAACATGGGTTATAATAATTAGAATATGCATTATTGGGTCTATTTTTAATTGTATTTAAAGTCTCAAACAAAGGTTGAGAATCAATCAATTGTCCCAATAAATTTTCCTCAATCACATGAGGTGTTAGAGGTAAATTCATTTCAAATTGGTCTAACTTCCTAGATATTGTTGCAACTTGAGATGTCAAAACAAAAGTTGAAACAATATCGTGAATTCTGGCTACTTTCTTAGGATTTACACTTTTAAAGGTTCATTGAAAGTTGTCAGTAGTCATCTCTTCTATTAATTCATATGCTTCATCAAATGGATTTGAAATTAATAGACTTCCAACAACAGCGTCAATAATAGATCTAAGGAATCCTACTAACCCATTATAAAATGTTTGAATAATTAACCAGCATAGCAAAGCATGATGTGGACACTTCCTAAGGAGCTCTTTAAATCATTCTCAGGCTTCATATATTGACTCACTTTCATACTGAGTAAATGAGATAATATCATTTCTAAGTTTGGGGTTTTTTAAGGTGGAAAATACTTAACTAAGAATTTTTGTGTCAATCTCCTCAAGTTATGATAGATCCAAGTGCTAATGAGTTTAAACAGATCTTAGTTTTATCCCTTAAGGGAAAAAAAAAAGTCTAAGTCTAACATCGTTGTTTGAAACGCCATCATATTTAAATGTAGCACATAATTCTAGAAAACTAGTAAGGTGTAAGTTCGGATCCTCAAATTGTGTTCCCCCAAACTGATCATTTTGTACCATTTGGATTATGCAGGTTTAAGTTCAAATAATTTAGCTACTACAACAGAGGTTTGTATGCTCAAATAAATTTCATATGATGTAGGGTTTGCATAGTCCTTTAAAGATATTTGATGATGTTCATTTTCAAATATTTGATTATCAATGTTATTATGTGACGTGTTCGCCATACTTGTAAATTGTGAAGTTCTTTTTGTTTTTAAATTTTTATTATGATTTGTTCTAACTCAAAATCGTAAGGTATTAAACATTTAAATCTTGAACTACATATACAAACGTAAAAGTTCAGAGAATAAAATTTTTAAAAAATACTCAAAAAAATATAAAATATTTTATTTTCTTTTCTTATAAAAATGTTTTTAACATAAAAACAAGCACTTTTATAAGGAAAAAGACACTACAATTTTCCTAAGATATGTCTACAGTTTAAATAAAATTTTTAAGTCAAAAGTTTTGTTGTTTCATTCCTTCCTCGGCAACGGCGCCAAAAACTTGACCCAACTCTCAATTACGTAGTAATTTAATTTCCAAAATAAATGGTCAAGATCTTGAGCCAATTTATTTTAACGGCTAGTGTGCACAATGAATATTTTATAGAATTTAGAATTTAATTAATAGTTTACATACTAAACTGTACACAATTATACGTATCGTTTCAAGTAATGTAGAATTTCCTCTTAAAACCCTAGTATTGATCCCACAGGCAAGGTGAAGCTCTTTTTATGGACTTAGCAAAACTTTGCTTTAACTCCAAACAATTATCTAGGAAATATGGTAGCAAGTTCATGTGTAAAAAAAGTTACTAAATTTTTACTAATTCTATTTCAAAGCTTACAAAAAAATGCAGTGTTTCTAAACTAGCTTTACGTGGAAAAGTTCAAAGTATGTAAAAGTTTTTTTCCCTTGCAAAGTGATCATAATTAGTGTAGAAATAAAATACATTAAGCTTTAAATGTAGTTTTGTGTCAAATAGAAGCAATCATATTATTTATCCTCTTTCGAGTACATAAAAAACATTGGCTAACATAAAATTAAGTTCTTAAATCCTTGGTTAAGCTGCGTAGGTTCTAGCCTTTCCCCTCCAGATTACCCGCTACAACCATTATTATGGGAATAACCTATTCTTAAGTTTCAAAATCTAGATCAAATTGGTTAAGTTTCTAGCATGTCACCCTAAAATCACCAATTTACGCCCATCAAAACTTATCTCCCTATATATTTGAACTAACCAATGGGCTACCTTCTCACCCACTAGATTAATGTGATTATTACTAGTTGAAGAACACATAGCCCTCCTGAGTCATTATGGATTCACAATAAGTTTTAACATTCCAATTGGTCAGATTGAAGATGTAAACTAAGTACAAAGTAATGAATCATTACAAGTATGAAATAAGAGAAATCTTAAACAATTCTAATCCTACACATGATTATTTTTTATTGCAAGGAGAAAGAGAAAGGAAACTATTCAGCCTTCATGGGGATAACACAACAAAATATTATTTATATTAAAATTCAATTTTATACAGTAAAACAAAACTTAAACAAAAATATAAAGTATTTACGTGAAACTTCTCCCCAAGCAAATTCTTTGAAGTTTCTTTGATGACTTCTTACTCAAATAGACACACCAAAACACACACTAGAAAGACTCTCACAAACACACTTCCTCACAAACTCTCACGCCACACACTCACCTACGCCTATTAGTGCTCCCCCATCAAATACCCTTTCGACCGGCCAATGCTTCCTTTAAATAAAGCTCTTAAAATCACCAAGAGTCATTTCAAGCACCTTTTCAAAATTTGTTCAAATTCATCTCACAAAAATCAAAATCATTTCTAGCACCTAGGCGCGAACCTTCTAAAACTACCTGGTGCCTAGGCACCAGGTCGTGGCGTCGGGTCACTTCTTGCTCCAATATTCTATTTAACACCGTTTTTGCTCATTTTTCTCTTAAACTTCATCTCTTATACCTGAAATCAAAAACACAAAATATCTTTCATTAAGGCACAATATCCTAAAAAAATTGCATAAAATTTATATATTAAAATACCACATTTTAAGGCGTGTGACAGAGCTCCATATTGTCGACCACATATAGTTTAAAGGACCTTTAGAGATATTATTTAAAGTGGGATTCGCCTTAGTATTAAATGAAAAGGTAGCCAATGTGGAAATAAAAGTATATTTTTGGAGTTTCGCAATGAAGAGTTTCAACCACTTTCAGGAAGATGTGCAAGGATAATCACCGTTCAGATATTAGTCATATCCAAAGTTGCAGCTACAAATTCTTGTTTTATGAAACCTTGAAGAGTATCCCATCCTTATGTGTGCTTAAGGGAACCTATTTCTAATAGTAACTTAAAGACAGGGTTATTCTTACACGGCCTCTGATATCTCAGTATTGTGAAGGCATTGACAATGCAGTATGTTTGATATTTATCAGTTCATGTTTGTATGATGATGACTTATGGATCATTGTGGAGACTTTTGCAGTATCCTCTGCATTTTAGATCGGTAGTAGTTTTGAAAGATGATCAATGAAGTAATTTTCAGGTATTAATCAAGATTTGTTAAATGATCATCCCCAGCGATAATGTAATTCTCCATTAACAGCACCAAAAACTTGATCTGCTCCCTAGCAACTTAATTAAGTTTATAAAATCAAGTGTTATTGCACATTGGGGTTTCTCACGTAAGTATACGTATTGTTTCAGTAATATAAGGCTCTATTGAGTCTGGATTATCGATCCCACAGAGAGTGAGATAATGAATCCTTGAAGAAAAATACTAGTCTACTACATTTAGTCTTAGTTTGGAATTGTGATTAGGTGAAAGTTTAACCAACTACTCATACATTACTTCAATTAATTCTAATGTTAAAATTAACCTAACTTAATTGGATGTGATTATCAAGATATAAAACTTATCGCTCTCTCTTGTGATGATATAAGTGAGTGTGTAGGAATAGATACTTTAAATGGCAAATGTGGCTATTGACAAATAAGAGCAATTATTCTTTCGAGTGCATATAGAAGTTTGATTAAACCGCTTTTAATTCCTTAAACCCCAATTTGAACCCATCAAAGCATATTTTCATTTCTTTTTGCATTACTTATAGTTTTCTTACACCATACCCTAATACTTTAATTATTTCTTCATCGCTCTTCCATGTCATAATAGATCACAACAAATTTTAACAACTCATATGACCAGTATGAAAATTAAAATAAGCGTTGAATGATACTCATCACATTGATGTTTAAAGATCAATTTTATAAGCATCGTAACATCCAACACATTTATCACAAGAGAAAAAACCACAAATGATCGTCTTATAACAAAGCATATCCACTAGAATTATATTTACAAACAGTACAAGACAATATAGAACACAATACTTAGTTTTTTCCCTAATAAAAAATATGATAATTTCTCCCCAAAAGGTCTCTAAGTGCTCCCTGCAATGCTGAGTATATCCCCTTACAGATTTCTCTCCAATACCTCTAAAAAAGTGAAAAAATACAAAACCCTAACTCTACACTAGACTTCTTTGCCTCCTTGGACATCCTAAGGCTTCAGTATGTTTAGGAATGCCCCCTCGAACTTCCTATGATACCCCTTTAACTCCCAAAGTCATGCTAAAATAACTGGAGAAACTGCCCAGGCAGTTTTTAGCGCCTTGGTGCCACTAGGCTAGCGCCTTTGCCTGAGTAGGTTCTTGCGCACAGACGCCCAATAAGCTGGTACCAAAGCGCTTGAGTGGAGCACATTGGCGCCCAAAGGCTGGCACCTAGGTTCCAGTCTGCTAGTCCCCATATTTCTCCTTTTTGCCTCCA